>NC_085003.1:30197342-30199842 GCF_963854185.1 Sardina pilchardus
ACTTTAATTTGAGGCATGTTGGAAAAAAAGCCTCTGCTAAATGAATAAATGTAAAACGTAAATCTGGCTCTGGCTGAGGCCAGTGAATGTTTTACCCTTTCTGCCAGGTCAGTCTGACCCACATGGTAGGCTTTGACATTTACTCACGGCCAGCTCAACCAACTGGTGTTGACTCCTAACTTTCCATTGTTCATTCCATCCACCATTCCTTCCTGAACTCATGATATCCGAAAAGAAACTGAAGGATGGGAAAAGAAATTGGCCATGAGGATGCCAAAAGAGAGACACTTTGTCATCTCTGGTTAGACTCCACATATTCGAAAGTAATTGGGTCCTAAACACAAACACAAACACACACACACACACACACACACACACACACACACACACACACACACACACACACACACACATGTACACACACAAATGTGCATGCACACAGAGAGAGAGAGAGAGAGAGAGAGAGAGAGAGAGAGAGAGAGAGAAATACACATGCACTCATTATATTTCTGTGGCACAGTCACAGCCAGGAAGGAACGCACACACACACACACACACACACACACACACACACACACACACACACACACACACACACAGTGTGTGACAGCTTTGCACAATCTTGAAAAACAGAAATGGCATCCTTCAGGGTTCCCTAACATCTCCTGGTGCCCCATGGGTCTGCTGGTGTCCACGCTGTCACCACACGCATGTCCCTGGCACATCAGCCTCCACCGCAGCCATTAGGGGCAGAGTAGTGAAGATGGCACTCAATGTGACACTTGCATCTCTATCGCCAGGCACAGTGGAGACCAAACAATTCAGATCAGATGAGAGAGGGATGAACAGAGGCCGAGAGAGAAAGAGAGGAGGTCACAGTGTAGACCAAACAATTCACATCAGATGAGAGAGGGATGAACAGAGGCTGAGAGAGAAAGAGAGGAGGTCAGAGAGACATGAGTGCATGTTAATGCATCACAGTAGGCCTCGCTCATCTCCGTGTCTTTTTTAGTGTGTGCGTTCGTTTGTGTGTTGGTTGGGTGTGTCTGTGTGTGTGTGTGTGTGTGTGTGTGTGTGTGAGAGAGAGAGACAGTGTGTGTGTGTGTGTGTGTGTGTGTGTGTGTGTATGTGAGCGAGAGAGACAGTGTGTGTGTGTGTGTGTGTGTGTGTGTGCGCGCGTGTACAACATTTCAGGGGAACACGAACATCATAGCACCAGAAGGAGAGATGGAGGGATAAAATGAAGAATGAGAGTGAAAGAGAGAGAGTGCGAGAGGAGAGAGAGATAGAGTGATGACTGGAGGGAAGAGGGTACCTGAATTCCCGACCCCTTTTGTCTTGGCTCCTTGTTATTCTGCCAGCTCGGTCTCTCTCTCTCTCCCCCTCTCTCTCTCTCTCTCCCCGCTCTCTCCTTCTATCTCTCTTTCTCCGGGGATGGCACATCTTGAATTTGTTACCCCGACACAGCTGTGAAAACAAACCCTTCTGAATATTTAACAAATCATCGCCGGGGAGATAATTATGCCTTTGTTATTATTTACGGGTCTACGGGGCGCAGCAGCGTGGGGAGGTGGGGGTGTGGGTGGGGGTGGGGGTGGAGGTGGCGAGGAGGAAGAGGAGTCGAGGGGTGGAACGCGATGCGTGTTTCACTTTCTCTGGTCTCCTCTTCCTCAAACCGTCAGCTTCAAACACAAGTCACATCGCTGTAGGGTGATGCTGTGCTCATTTATTAGACAATGAGCCTTCATCTCCTGACGCCCTCTCCCTTTCGGATGAACTCACACACACACACACACACACACACACACACACACACACACGCACACACACACACACACACACACACACACACACACACACACACACACACACACACTCACTAACACACACACACACACACACTCACACATACACACTAACAAACACACACACACACACACACACTCTCACACACACACACACACACACACACACACACACTTGTGACGTTAATTTGAGGCCTGTTTCATAAGCACTCTATGGAAGTCACTGTAACACAGACAATGTGTTCAGCACAAGAGCCGCAGAGCGAACTGCAATCCAACAGATCCTGTGGAAGATTAGAGATGGCAACGTGCAAGTCTTGGGCGATGTGACAGTACTGATGCGTCAGCTGCACAACCCAAATGAGCTGGTGAGACAGTGGAGTAGCCCTATCAAGCCTGGTCAGAGAGGCCAGGGTAATATACTGGACTGGTTAAAGTAGGGCATCCCATGCACCATCCTTTGGAAACTCTGCAGTCAGGTGCATCTCAGTAGGACGAGAGACTTTATTAAAAGATGAAGAGAGGGAGCTGGAACACACTGATCTCTTGCAGTCTTTTATTTCAGTGCACTTGTGTTTGTAAAAACGTCTTTGTGCTGAAATAAAAGACTGCAAGCGATCCGTATGCTCCGGCTCCCTCTCTTCCTTTTTACAGTAAATACACTGGCCTGGCACCCCCAGTGCTCTCCACACGGG
>NC_085003.1:30212342-30217342 GCF_963854185.1 Sardina pilchardus
TGTGTGTGTGTGTGTGTGTGTATGTGTGTGTGTGTGTGTGTGTGTGTGTGTGTGTGTGTGTGTAAACAGCGCATTGTCGGATGGTCATAACACATGGTGTATGTAAAAATGTGTGTTATAGCTTTGACTGTGAAAACTGTGTAATTTGTTTACTGCTTGAAGTATGACTTTGTATACTGTGGCACCATTTAAACAGTTAGCATTTCTAACTCATGCCTTTAAAATAGGTTGGGTGAATTTCTATGAGAATATTTGCATGTAATTGGCTTAACCTTGACAACTGAGACAATGGGGTATTATATCATTTTAACCTCCAGTTACATGCTTATTGTTTTCCTGGAAAATAACATGGTCACAGTCTGTATAAATGTTTGAATAACTTTCACGTGGCTTTTGCCGTCCATGACTAATAAAAAAACAAACTTTTAAATGCAAAAAAATATGCTGTCACTAATTTGACTTTCTGTAATTCATTTTTTCCACTTAGTTGGTCATTCATCGACCTCAGGAGGGTGAAAATAGCAATGCAATTCATTGGGCAATATTAAGCTCAATTCATTCAAGTAAAGTCCGCTTCTTCCGTCAAGGACAAAAGCAAAATTGCTCTTAGCAGGTCGCCAATTTGGTCTCTGGCTATTTCTGCCCCTGTTGATTACAGTACATTTCTCCTCTCTTTGCACACTGTATGCAGTGGATATGAGAACTTCTAAAACCGCTCTTTTTCTCTTAAAGCAACACAAAAGCACTTTTCCTCTGTCGCAAGCACACTATAGGCCTATTTGTTTGTCCAGCAAATAACGATGTCCACAGACAAAGTAGAGTATGTTGCATGATTTTATGAAAGTATGCTGTATTGCGACATCAGAGCAAGTCAAATTTGTAGTTTCTTATGCCTCATTGTTATCAAACTACAGATACACTACCCGATCTGGTAAAGTTACATAGTGCATATAGCTGATAGGCCGCGAAGTGAAAGCAGAAGTGCCATTCACCCTGTTACAAGTTGATGAACCGCTAAAATGATTTTGGAAACATTATTTCAAGGTACAAAAAACTCTTGAGTGTTGCTTTAAAGGAACATGCCAGCTTTTTGGAACAGATAAGAGGATAGTAAGTAAGTAAGTATGTAAGTAAGCATTTTATTTATATCTTATCTGTAGTGCAACCTAAAGTGTATTCAGGATAGGTATTGAGGATACATATTTGGAGTAGGATGTGTTCAGGATACATACCCTTTTGTTCTGTGTGCATGCAATATCCCCGTCTGACACTGTTAGCCAAGTGTAACATTTAGCCTAGCTTAACGTTTAGTCTAACGTAACATTTAGCCTAGCGTAACATGTAGCCTAGCTTAACATTTAGTCTAGCATAATATTTAGCCTAGCATAACATTTAGCCCACCGGTTGTGCCCTAATATGATCTACCTGCATGAACGTCATTTGGCAACAGGTTTCCTGGAAAACATTGTTTGTACAGGCACTGCACTAGTAGTAAGAACATAGTAAAACTAATTTCCAAAAGACATTTTCTTTTATGTCTCCTTTTGAAACCTTTTTCTGATATTGCCGACGGTATGAGGCACAAATAAACAAATATGAAATTCCACAGAGAACATCTTAGTGCAGTAAGCTATTAATTTATTTATGCTTGGCAGTTATCATTGATGTTTCATTAGGGGAGCAATCTTTTTATACTGTTGTATTCCAATCTTTTTGAAGCAATTTGCACCTGATTGATGATTCCTTTTTCTGCATATCATTCAACTCCCACCAACAGTACAAGCCATTCCAAATTTGTGCACTTCTTTTCAAAAACATCTATTCAGGATATGATAGGCTTTTAATGGTTTCTGTAATGATTCTGTGACTGTTAATCTCAGTGAGTAATATGTACATAATTATCACTATGCTTGACGGAAATAATTAATTGGGTTGTGCAAATAAATTCACGCAGATGACAATTGAAAAAAGGTAATACAACTTCATTAATTTCCGAAGTCCCGCTACATCAACATGATTAAAGGGGTCGGAAGAGAGAGAGAGAGAAAAAAACACACCCTAAGTCAATATTTTGAATAAAAAATAAATTATAACATCAGTCTCTTTTCAAGCCCCCGCCGAGTTGTGTAAGCTAAAGCAATTACTTGGACATGATAATGCCAAGGCTTCTTATCAACGTGGATGTCATTCAGAGCACACTGTTCGGACAGGTCTGAATAAGTAATCATCTCCCGCAGATGACACAGATGAATGGATAGAGAGATAAATAGACATGTGGTGCAAAACAGCAAGAGGTAGGGAGAGCGAACAAGAGAGAGAGAGAGATACAAATAGAGAGACAGAGAGAGAGAAAGATATACAAAGAGAGAGAGACAGAGAGAGAGAGAGAGAGAGAGAGAGAGAGAGAGAGAGAGAGAGAGAGAGAGAGAGATAGTGGCTGTTCAGACAAAAAACATCACAAGATGAGATATCTGCAAGTATCTAATCAGTTCTCTTCTCAGCCAAGTGAATAAAAGTCTGGCATTCAACATGCGCTCCAGATGAAGAATGCTCAGGCGAGTTTGCTGCAAAGGCATCATTCATACACTCTGGATATAAAGCAAGTTATATGGTAATGCTTACGATTAGAATGACAAAATAATTAAATGACAAAGAATGCCCAAACGCACAAAAAACAAAAACAAAACAAACAAATATGATTAATAAATGAAGATGAAGTGAACATCATGGGTTGGATGATAAATGAGAAGATACACTCAGTCCCAACTCTGGTGCCCAGATTCAAGAGCGCTACTGTAAAGTTAAGAGAAAGTTGTGTCAATTCCAAGGGCCCTGCTCTGGCAGGGCTCCTTAAGAGTACATCATTAATAGTGTTGTGATTCATTGGGTGGGAGGGGATGTTGTAAATAGCCCTATGCACTAAGACCGGGACTAACCACATTGTTACCTTGATCTCAATCTGCTTTAGTGGAGAAAGTCTAACCTGCATTGTGGATAGAAGGCACATGAGTTATGACGACTTACACTTACTGAAGATGAAAGTTTTTTTTTTTTTTTAAATAATGAAACTATTCTCATGAGCTGCTGGAGTGAGCAGTCTCCTTCTGTTCAGAATACTGATTGTGAAGTGTCACTTCAAGCTGTACTATAAAAAAAAAGGTTCTCAGGAACTTTTTAATATAGAACCATGCAGGCTTAAAGAACCCTTAGAGGTTCCTTTGATGAATTCTTTAAAATGGTTTAAAGAACCATTTACATACTGTAAAGGGTGCCATATAATAAAGCGTGACATAGAACCATTTTTGTACCTTTTTGTCTAAGAGTGTATATTACTATAGGCTATAACAGGGGTGTTCATTCCCTCTTTTTTTTATATATGCAGGGTGTTCATGAGCTGGCACCACAGCAACAGGCATATGTGTAGTATCTTTCCTGTATGACAAACAAGCTGAAGACTGACCTGGAAAAAAACAGCAGGTTACTTGATAGCCAGAATACAAATAAGGACTTGGAGCCAAGAGATAGGAGGCCCATAGGAACGTCTGGTCAGGTAGAATAGAATGAGTATCTATAGTAGTCCTTTGGAGAAGAAGATACTGTATGTACATCTTCCCTCTATTCTGAGTTCACAAAAACAAGTTACATAATGAGTAGCCTATATGCACAGAAAGAATGACAGGAGCAGCGTGCTTCGCGAACCAAGGCTCTGAATTGCATTAAAAAGCTACACTTTGTTCAGTATTCTTTTGCTTGGTCTATATTCTTTTAGTGTATCAGTTGATCACAATTCGACACGGCATATGCTCACGTGATGTTGAGTGAGCCGTGCAGTAATACATCTGTAGTTGATTAGGGTACTTCATAACAATCACTTTATGACTACCTTAATTGGCTTTAATTAAGATGCTGTTTCATACAGTAGCTCTCTAGCCTATTTCATGAGCCTATAAAAAGCTCCTCAAAATGTCTCGGCACACCTCTCTTTACCTCATGGCTCACCGGTCGAGAACCACTGGTGTAGACAGGCATAGTTCCCTTGAGCTCACAGCCTTTGGAGACAGACCATACCAGCAAACATGCCAACACCTACAGGTGCTAGAGTGTGTCTCTATAGGAGGCTGGGGAGTAAGGTTTACATAGCATTTGCCACAGCCTTCTTCCCCATCCTGCATGACTATCCCTCTTCTCCAACATCGACGTCGCTTTAGCTGTTATTCTATTCTACGTGAGTAGTACTTATTGCTGCACAAACAATATCCTAGTGCCGCTGTGCCTTTATTGCAGATGTATCTATCGTACCTTGATACCTTGATGATGTTATAAGTTACTTTGAATAAAAGTGTCAGGTGACTGACTAAATGTACATGTCCATACTGCACAGCAACGCACCTGCCGCCTACAAAAGCTCAACTGGGACGTGCAGCAGTTTGTGTGTGTGTGTGTGTGTGTGTGTGTATGTGCATGCCGTTCGAGCGACGCATCAGCTATGACGTCAGTGACTCCAACTGAGTAAAACTCTTTTCCAAGATTCTACGTCCCATAAACACAGATTTTGATTAAATGTCAGCTCCGAACAGAAATGTACAATTACTAGAGACGGGCTGATGTAGCAATGATTCAATTGATTCATGCAAATATGTTCTTTAGGTCGATCTTGTTATCCTGCTACTTGAAATAACAAACGGCTGCAAAGGTTAAACGATGACTCCCCACAAGTAAAGAAGCCGGAATGGATTTTAAACAAGACAGGAATGTATTAGACGACTCTGTCTGCCTTTAGGTGCAATAAAGGCCTTGGTCGTCTCCGTTTACCGCCAGCAGAGGCGAACCCGGAGAGAAACAGATGCCGGGCGGGCGATCCTTCTCGGAAAAACAGACGCTGGTAAAGGAACGCTCCCTCAACTTGATTAGGACCCCCACCGGGGTGCATGGAGTGGAGACTTAATTAAAACCCATCTTGATGGAGGAGGCAGAGGGGGAGGATGGCATTTGTTAGAGGG
>NC_085003.1:30234842-30239842 GCF_963854185.1 Sardina pilchardus
AGTTGGCATTTACCTCATGTGTGGTGCCAGAACTTTGGGCTTTGGGCATTCCAAACTCCATTCACGCACAAAGGCTCACACACACACTCTCTCTCTCTCACACACACAGACTCTAACATAAATACACACACAGTACACACCATGCTCTGCTGTCCCCGAGGTGCCGAGAAAAAAAAAAATGAAAACACACTCAACTAAATCAATTCACCTTGCTTTTCTGAATGGCTGTAAGCTCAAGCACTAAACTGATAAGTTCCCCAACACACACACACACACACACACACACACACGCACACGCACACGCACGCGCACGCGCACGCACACGCACGTGCACGCACGCGCACACGCGCACGCACACGCACACGCACACAAGACACGCACGCACACACGCGCGCGCACGCACACACACACACACACACACACACACACACACACACACACACACACACACACACACACACACACACACACACACACACACACACACACACACACACACACACACACACACACACACACACACACCTCTTTTTACTCCTCTTCTTTCACTCTCTCTCTTCCTCCCCTTGTGGCTTTCCTTCCCTTTCTCTTTACCACAGGAGAGGAAGGGGCTGCCCTAAGCTGAGACAGCACAGAGTGGAGACGTGCGGAGAATAAGAGAGAGAGGAACGGAGAGAGGGACACAGAGATGAGGAGGAGGCAAGGCAGAGAGAGAGAGAAAGAAGTGGCAAGGCAGAGAGAGAGAGGGAGCAAGGAAGAGAGGGGGGGAGGGAGACAGAGAGAGAGAGGGAGCAATGCAGAAAGAGAGGGAGACAGTGGAAGAGAGAGGGACAGAGAATGAGAGAGAGAGAGAGAGAGAGAGAGAGAGAGAGAGAGAGAGAGAGAGAGAGAGAGAGAGAGAGAGAGAGAGAGAGAGAGAGAGAGAGAGAATATCTAGAGTGCTGTGTGATCTAATTACCATCACCCTGATTGTGTGAAAGTGCTTGTGGCAGCAGTCGGCTGGATTTGGGGCAAACATGATAACTCACACGACCTCTGACCCCGCACGCCACACTTCAGCATAATCATCCCCCCTCCACTCTCTCCTCCACTGCTTTCCTCTCTATCCCCCCTTCTTTTTCTTCTCCCCCCTCTACCCCCTCTTCTTTATCTCCCACCCCTACTCTACCTCTTCTAGGTTTCCTCTTGCATGCATGACACAGGGATGTGTTATGTTCAGATAATCTCTCGCTAAAGAGGCAAGGAGACTCCTAAAGAGTACACATGGACATAAGCATACTCACAAGTACAGTCAAGAGTACACGTGGACATAAGCATACTCACAAGGACACTTAGTCAAGAGTACACGTGGACATATAGTAAGCATACTCATAAGCACACTTAGTCAAGAGTACACGTGGACATAAGCATACTCACAGGCACAATTAGTCACTGACTCATTTTCTAAATCAGTAATTCACGCTTATATTACACGTATCCACGTTGGTTTACTCACCGGCTAATTTATTCACATGATCCCTCTCTCTCTTGTTCTCTCTATATCTCTTGCTCTCTCTCTCTCTCTCTCTCTCTCTCACACACACACATACACACACACTCGGCAAGAAGAATTTCGTAAGAAAAGTCAGTCTGAAAATGATCCCCAACACGTACTATTTCCCCCCAGACTAGGCGCCAAAAAGATCCTCTCCTCCACGAGACACTTGACAGGGCGCGCGCACGGACTGCTGCTGTTCAGCGAGGAGAAATGGGGAAGTCTAGCTTTCATTCCTCAAATTAATTAAGAGAAATGAGGGTGACAGTTTATCAGGGAAGGTGTGCCGTGAGCAGAACGTCTAAAAAAAAGGGAAAGAGAGAGAGAGAGAGAGAGAGAGAGAGAGAGAGAGAGAGAGAGAGAGAGAGAGAGAGAGAGAAAGCGCCTGCTGCCTTCCGCCTGTTCAGAGCGGATCAGTAACAGACGGGATTAAACATCCAAAGCGCCCGTCTCTGCAGAAAAAGGGATTTAAACATCAGTGGAGGGGAGTGGTGGAGAGAGAGAGAGGAGAGGAGTGGAGAGGAGGAGAGAGAGGGGAGGATGATGGGAGAAGAAGGGGATGGAGAGGACGAAAAGAGAGGAGAGAAAGAGGGAAGGAGAGGACAGGAAGAGGGGAGACGAGGGGAGGAGTGGAAGAGACCTCACAGGCTTATTTCCCTTTTTGTGGATTAATTATATTTCCTTTCCACCCGTAGAGATTTAACGCCATGCTATGGCTCTATCAGATCCTCACACACACAAACACACACAGAGACACACACACACACACACACACACACACACACACACACACACAGTCACCCTCACACAGCGCGCGCACACACACACACACACACACACACACACACACACACACACACACACAGTCACCCTCACACAGCGCGCGCACACACACACACACACACACACACACACACACACACACATACACACACACCTCACACACAAAACCCACACAAACAAATCAAGCCATCTCCTCCACAACAACCTATTTACGGGCCAAAAGCTGACAGCTCAGGTAACTCGGCAGTTGATTTATTATGCCTGATTGGAGTGTGGGTCGGCGTTAGCCTAGCGCAGCCACTGCAGCGGCATCAGTGTCAATGTCAGAGGTGTCAGACGACGCCTGACAGGCTACAGTACAGACACAGACACAGACCCCCCCCCTCTCTCTCTCTCTCTCTCTTGCTCTGTTTCTACAGGAGCAGACCACTGATATACACTACAGGAATACAAGAATAGGAGACAGGAGTGAGCCACGAGGTAAGGCTATAGAAATACTTCAGGTAGGGTGGCCACATTTGTCTGTATGAAAAACCAAACTGGACAAAACAGAAAAATGGGGGCTTTGGTCATACTAACTACAAGTGTAGGCTACAGGAGAAGATTGCAGGAGAAGGCTATACTGAAAGGCTATAAGATAAGCCTACAGGGAAAGGCTACAAGAGAAGGCTACACTGAAAGGCTTCAGGAGAAGACTTCACTGAAAGGCTACAAGAGAAGGCTACACTGAAAGGCTTCAGGAGAAGACTTCACTGAAAGGCTACAAGAGAAGGCTACACTGAAAGGCCACAGGACGTCTTCATTACTGTTACCATGCTATTGGATTGTTCTGGTTTTGGCTACACTGGCAACACAGACAATCCTACTCATTCAATCAATAGGAATTCAAATTGTAGAAGCTAAAAGACAGACAGTGAAAAAAGACGGCGAGAGAGAAACAGAGAGAGAGAAACAGAGAGAGAGAAACACAGAGAGAGAGAGAGAAACAGATAGAGAGAGGCGAGACAGAAAAAGAGTAACACTAACAGCAGGAGAGAGAGGGGAGAAAGTGAGGGAAAAGAGGAGGGAGTGAGAGGGAGAGTGAAATCAACTCAGTGTTAATCTCTGCCAGGCACAGCCACTCTCCTGTCCCCAGGGACCTCTCCGACATGCAGATACACCTCTCTCTCTCTCTCTCTCTCTCTCTCAGGAACACTGAAACATACATGCTCTATGTTTTTCTTCCTCCATCTCTCCATCCATCCTCCACTCCTCCGCTCTCGCCATAAAAAAGAGGAAATCCCTCACGCCTAATCCTCACCCCACCTGCTGCAGGCAGATAATTGACTTTCCTCTCCACTCCTTTCCTCCTCTTCTCTTCTCCTCTCCTCTTCACTCCTTTCCTCCTCTCTTCTCCTCCTCCTCTCTCCACTCCTTTCATTTTCTCTCCTCCATTCCTCTTCTCTTCACTCCTTTCCTCCTCTGTCCTCCTCTCCCCACTCCTCTCCTCTTATCTCCACTCCTCTCCTCCTCTCCACTCCTCCTCTCCACCCCTGCTCTCCTCCTCTTCTTTTCTCCTCTCCCTCACTCCTTTCCTCCTCTCTCTCTACTCCTTTCCTGCCTCCTGCTGAGCCACCAACAGGGGGCAGTGCGGTCATCTTGGCTCTGTGCCGCTTGCTGGTCACCGACAATGATGGCAGCAGCACAAGTGAGGAAGGAAGAGAGAAAGATAGAGAGAGGAGCAGAGAGAGACAGAAAGACAGAGAGAGAGAGAGAGAGGAGTGGAGAGAGATAGAGACCGAAAGGCAGTAGAGAGAGAGAAGACACTTCTCACTTCTCTGTCATGTCAATAAAGTCTTTATACTGAAAGATTTAAATTGAATTGAGAGAGAGTGTGGAAGCGAGTGATAGAGTAAGAAACAGGAGGACAGAAGTAGAGCAAAGAGACCAGAGGAAGGAATAGGAATAGAGACACTGCATTCAGAGGGAAATGGAGAGACAGGGAAGTAGAGAAAGAAAGTATGAAAGAGGAAAAAAGAGAGAAGGATGAGGGAGAGAGAGAGAATCAGAAACAGCAGCAGGGGCTGAGGGGTCTGCGTTGCCAGGTAATCTGCCGCCTGTATCGGGGGGCGAGCGTTGCCAGGTAATCTGCCGCCTGTATCGGGGGGCGAGCGTTGCCAGGTAATCTGCCCCCTGTATCGGGGGGGGAGCGTTGCCAGGTAATCTGCCCCCTGTATCGGGGGGCGAGCGTTGCCAGGTAATCTGCCGCCTGTATCGGGGGGCGAGCGTTGCCAGGTAATCTGCCGCCTGTATCGGGGGGCGAGCGTTGCCAGGTAATCTGCCCCCTGTATCGGGGAGCGGGCGCCTGTGCCCTGCGCTGATTGCACACGCTGTTCGAGATGACAAAGACGCGACTCCTCAGCGCCAGACGCAGCCTCCGAGCGATAACCCCCCGTCTGTTTATTTCGCCCGTCGCTGATCCTCCACGAGGCGTCCTGTCCACCTACCAGATAACCCCCTCACTGCTTAAGTCACAAATACACACACACACACACCCGTAAACACACACACACGGGGGGAACGGTCGGTACATCAGTACTTTGCTATGCCACGGGAAGCCTCTAAAGCTGACTCCTAAGATGTTGTGACGCTTGTGAGTTGAGTCTTAGTCTTAGAGCTGTCTGTTTAAATACACAAAGTGTAA
>NC_085003.1:30247342-30252342 GCF_963854185.1 Sardina pilchardus
CTGGTCCGGTTGAGTTTACAAGCAGTGCTTTATGGTTTAGATTTTGGGGGTCTGAACTTTTCAAATGCATCCAGAATTTAATCGCTCTTTTAGTGATGGCCAGGGACATAGGGAAACGGCCTAATTCGGCCCTGCAGGCGAGGTTGGGTGTACCTCTGTGCACCTGTAAAAGGATTTTACATAGCTCCATATGTAGAATTTCTACTTGGGATTTATCCCAAGATTTGTTTGACAGGATTAAAGCTGGTCCCCAAATTTCAGAGCTGTATAGGAGGATCTGTGAAATAACAGAGTCAATTATTTTTAGCCAAATTTTAATTGGGGGTTGGAACTTATTTATAGTTTTGTAAATGGCATAGAATGCTCTACGAGCTTTGTCTCTCAGTGTTTGTATACCTGCGCTAAAGTTGCCTGAGGCATTTATAACTAGTCCTAAATATGAATAACTAGTTGTGTGTTCTAAGATATCAGGGCCTAATTTAAATTGAAATTTATTTTTCGTTGATCGTGCTTTTTTTTGGAATATCATTACTTTTGTCTTACCTAAATTTACTTTTAAAGACCAAATTTGGCTAAATTCATGTAGGATAGAGAGACTCTGTCTTAAACCTTCTTCTGTAGGTGAGAGTAAGACCAAGTCGTCTGCAAACATTAAACATTTTACCTCTTTGTCATATAAATTTAGACCAGGTGCTGTCGAATTTTCTAACATTGTGGCTAGTTCGTTAATATATATGTTAAACAGTGTGGGGCTTAGGCTGCATCCCTGTCTAACTCCTTGGCCTTGTCTAAAATATTCAGTTCTTTTATTTTCTATTTTAATGCTGTTCTTATTATTTTCGTACATTGATTTGATTAAATCGTAAGTTTTGCCTCCAATCCCAATTTCTAAAAGTCTCAAGAGCAAACCTCTGTGCCAAATATTGTCAAACGCTTTTTGAAAATCAACAAAGCATGCAAATATTTTTTGTTTTTTAGACTGGTGTACATGTTTATTTATTAGCGTCTGGAGTGTGTAGAGGTGGTCGGATGTACGATATTTTGGTAGGAAACCAATTTGGCTTTTACTTAAAATGTTTTGATCATTAATATATCTAATCATGCGGCTGTTAATGATGCTGCAGAATAATTTCCCTAAGTTGCTTGTGACGCAGATGCCTCTATAGTTGTTTGGGTCGTATTTGTCGCCAGATTTAAAAATTGGAGTGAAAAGACCTAAGTTCCAAGAGGAGGGATAGACTCCACTTTGTAGTGTCAAATTAAAAAGTTTCTTTATGGCCTCTTGCATCTTTACATTACTGAACTTCAGCATTTCTGTGGAGATACAGTCAAGTCCACATGCTTTGCCAGATTTCAGTTTTTTAATTTGGTCTTTTACTTCTGTGATAGTAATTGGGTAGTCCAGGGGATTTTGGTATTTCTTAATGGCTTTTTCTAAAGATTCTTGTTTGGATATTATTGCTCGCTGTTCAGGCATGAGTTTGTGACTTTCTGGGTTCTGATAAAGGTTTTTAAAGTAAGACAACCATGTATTGCCATTTTTGATTGGTGTTTCAGATTTATTTGTTTTTGTTAGCTTTTTCCAATTTGACCAAAAAGTGTTTTGGTTTATTGATTGTTCAATTTTGTTTAGTTCTCTGTTCATATACTCAAACTTTTTGTTTTGTAATAGTGTTTTATACTGTTTTAGTTGGAGATGATAATTAACTCTACCTTCCGTATCATTTGGGTTTCGGTGTTTATGATTAGAAAGCTGTCTTAATGTTATCCTAGATAATTCACAGTCCCTGTCAAACCATTCTTCTTTGCCTTTTTTTGTCCTTCTCTTAGATCTGTTTGTTTGTTTTAAATTAGAGTTGTTAGCTAATTTGGCAAATATGTTATTTAAGTGATCACAGGCCATGTTCACACTATTTACATCATATTTATATTGGGTCGATATGAAATGTTCAATTCTAGATTCAGCATCTGGATCCTGTATGGCTGTTTTATATAATGCTATTTTTCTCTCAGTCCAACGGAACGTTTTTGGTAGGGGGAAAAGTTTTTGCTCTGTTTCTTGGGGATCTAATTGAGGTTCTGCCCATTTTAGATGAAGTACTGCCTGACAGTGATCAGAAAATGGTAGCTGAGGCTTTATCATGAATGCTGTTATGTGTTCTGGGTCAAGGTCAGTGATGTTATAATCGACGACAGAGCTACCGAGGTTTGAGGAAAAAGTAAAACTTCCAAAGGAATCTCCTCTAAATCTACCATTAACAATATATACACCTAGGCTTTTGCACATTTGCAAAAGTTTTGCTCCACTGGCATTTGTGACACTATCGAAACTTTGTCTCTGGGTTTGAACTTGTTGGTTGTACATAGTTGTTTTATTAAATATATGGTTATTGCCCTCTATTGTTACGTAGTCTATGTCTCTACCAATCCTGGCATTGAGATCACCACAGATCAATATTTTCCCCACAGATTGGAAATTATTGATTTCATTTGTAAGAATTTCAAAAAGACTCCCATCGTAATATGGGGAGGTTGATGGTGCTATGTATACTCCACAGAGGTAAAGGTCTTGGCGTAGATTTAGGAGTTCTTTGTTAATTTTAAGCCATATGTGTGTGTTCCCCTTTTTTATAACGGTTATTTTATTTTTGTATTTAGCTTTGTACCAGATTGTAATACCTGCTGAATTTCGTCCATTTTTTATGTGTTTTTGTTTGAGTGATGGTAATGAAAGTTCTATATAATTGGGTGGGCAATGATCAGATCCATCTCTCCATGTCTCTAAAAGAATAATGATGTCTATGTTCTCAATACTAATATTAAAATCAGGGTTGGTTGTTTTATTTCCAAAGATAGAGGAATATAGTCCTTGAATATTCCAAGTACTTATTTTAAAAGAAGCTATTTTAGGATTTGAGTAGTTAGGTTGTGAATATTGCAATGAAGTTGTATCACATCATCTAGATGTCTAACTAAATGGGTTTAAGAATCTATAATGTTATTTACACAAATGTTTAGTGTAGAGTTTTATAGTAGGACTAAAATTAATTAAACAAAAATAAAAATGGATAAGTAAGTAACTAAGAGGATGGGAAAGAAAAGTAAGAAATGAATCCTACTTGGCTATTCCAAGAGGTGATATGGTAAATAAATTAGTGAAAGTAAATGAAAAAATAAAATAATAATAATAAAATAAAATAATAATAAATAAATAATACAAATAAAAAATCCTACGTTATTGTATGATATATCAACTTACAGTTGTAGGTGATCATGTTCACTTTGACAAATATAAATCCATGTAGTACTACATTATCACACACACACACACACACACACACACACACACACACACACACACACACACACACCCACACCCACACACACACACACTCCCTCACACCACCTTTACAGTACAGTACAGTACATACACACAGGCACACGCACTCACACGCACACACGCACACACCCTGTACATACATTCAGGCATACATGCACACTCACACACAAGACACACATTAAGAGACGGACAACACACAGATGTGTCGGTCTACCTAACTAAGGGACAGACAAACATCACATTTAGTAACATACAGACAAAAAAAAAAAAAAAAAAAAAAACTCAAACACACAAAAAGACAAAAGACACAAACAAGTACATACATATATCAGACATATCTATCAACGTACATGTAATCCCTAGAACTATGTCTGGTTGTCTGTTAACACAATAATTTGTTGCATAACAGTGTGACAAACTCTCTAATTTGCTGTTGTTGGTCATTTAGATTCTGTGTTATGGGTTTAGCTACTACTGATGCATAACTAGGGATGATATTACTTTGGTTTCTCAGCGTAGACACGTCTGATGTCTGTCCGGAACCGGCAGGTCCAGACCATCGAGAGTCAGAGTGGGGGGCACCTGACCTGGGTTGATATGGGGTGTAGGTGGGTTGTGTGTCCCTTTGCTTGTTGTAGTTCTGGGGAAATGTTCTTGTTGTATCCCTAGGGCTTGTGTGAGAGGCATCAAGTCTAGATGGTCCTGGTGAGCGTGGATCGTATCTTCTTTCTCTGTGAATGGGGGTCCGCTTTCTTTTTAAAACAGAGTCTTTCATTTCCCTTGCCAGCAAGCTTACTCCCTTTTTGTTTAGGTGGACTGTGTCAAATAGATGTCCTGCTGAGATGTCTTCATGTAGAATGATGTCAACATTTTGGATGTTACTGCAGGCATTATATAGTCCTTTATTTATTTCTTCAATGATGTGTTGGGGAGTATCAGATCTGGGCAGAATGGTAGACAGTGAAATTTGTGTGTCAGGGAATTTCTTTCTAGCCTGAGTGACCACCTCTGTTAATCTATTAACCAAACTGTGGGCTTTTGGTGACGAGAGATCATTTGTACCAGTGTGGATTATGAGATGCCTCAGGCTATTGGTTTCTATTTCCTGAATGTTTTTCAAAGCTGAGGTTGAGTGTGGACTTCTGATTTTTATGGCTTTCGATGATGGGAAAAGACGCCTCATGTTTATATAGTTTCCATTTGAGTCACACAGAAGTATAATCTCAGCATCAGAGTTATTTTTTTCGTTAGGACGGTTTTCAACTGTTTGTGAAGTCCTTTGAGGAATGCATGGATCCATCTTTCGGTTTACCTTCTCTTTAGCTGGTGTTGGTGTTTCAGCGGAGGGTGTGGATGGATTGAGGGGGGCCTGATGGTTTGACCAAGACTGTTTCATCTTCTGCCACTCTTGACGTATAGTGTCCATGATGTTTTCTTGTTCAGAGTGTTGAAGTTCTTTCATTTTGCGCAGTTCTGTCCGTAGACATTGGTTGTCCTCTTCTAGCTCTCTGATGGCACCATGAAGCTCTTTTATCTCATCCTGCTGCTGTTTCACCATAGTCCACAATTCACCACCTGGTTGTGTGCAGTGCAGCTGCTTTTGTTGAACAGCATGACTTTGAAGGTTGGACATCATCAGCTCTTTGAATTCAACAAACTC
>NC_085003.1:30267342-30269842 GCF_963854185.1 Sardina pilchardus
ATCAGTAATGAACATTCTGGGGCGTGTAACCTTTCTCTCTTTCTCTCTCTCCTGTCATCCTTTCTCTCTCTCCCTCTCACTTTTCTCTCTCTCTCTCATCCTCCTTTCTCCTCTCTCGTTTCTCTCTCTCCCTTCTCCCTCTCCCCCTGTCGGCTTGGAGTTTGGCGCTGGCTGCTCTGAGTCGAGTCAGCGTCTGGCCTTGCACAGCATGCTGGGAAAAGCGCGGCCCCAGACCTGCTGCTCCTCGTCTGGAAACAGATGCTCTCCGAGCCGCTCCGCACCACACCACCAGAGAGGAGGAAACATGGACAGAACAGGAGAGAGAGGAAGAGAAGAGAATAGATGGCACAAAAGAGAGAGAGAGAGAGAAATAGAGAGATAGAGAGAGAGAGAGGTGGGGGAGGAGGAAGTGTAACACTGTACTGAATCCACTAATTAATACCAGGTTGATTACTCATATAATTAAAATGAACACATAAGGGAAGACACGGTAAACAAATCCCTCTTTATAGAAGACCAAGCCCTTAGCTCACACTATGACCCACAGAGTCTTTTGACCTACTAAATTGACTGGAAGATAGATAGACAGAAAGAGAGAAAGAACAGAAAAAAGAGAAAGGAGAAAGAAGAAGAAAGTAAGCCAATAAGACACATCATTTCACATGCAGATAATGCCAGTGCTCTCTGATGCTTTGGACGTTGCTTGACATGGTAATCCTTAATGGTAATAGAATTTTCTGAGAAAATGAAGCCGCTGTGAGTAAATTACAGGTCGCGAGCGTCGTGTTCTATGACATAATAACTGAACAAAGCAGAAATAGATGAGCCGGATGGATGGAGTTATTCTATCCTGTGACTGCGGAGAGAGAGAGAGAGAGAGGGTTGGAGAGAGAGAGAGGGATGGAGAAACAGAGAGAGAGAGAAAGAGAAAGAGGGGGGGCAGATCAGGGCTCTGTGATCGGCTTCAGTGGTAGCAGCGGATTTGAAAAGATGGAGTCTTGAATCACAAGAGACAGGTTGAGACATGACTGAGTGAGCTTGCTAAGAAATGGAGATGGCTTGGCTCCAGGGACAGCATAGGCTACAACTGCCAACTAGATGACTAGAGAAACTACAAAGTAGACGATTTTTGATCAGATACTGGTAACGGAAGCCCATTCTTTTCGGCCAGCAAAGTGAAGCTATCAAAAATAATGCTCACCGGGGAATCAGAGTTTGTATGGCACCTGGTCTCAACGTTGTCTAAATTCATATTCTTGGTATATTGTGTGTTTGAGACACTATGCAGGTGATCAGGGCTCACCAGCCAAACACAACATACACACACACGGGCACACACAAGCACACAATATAATCATTATCTTCTATTATTCATCGAGAGAGAGAGAGAGAGAGAGAGAGAGAGTAGGAGAGGGGAAACATTGTGATGAAATAGAGAGTGAATGAGGGATAGATAGAGAGAGAGGGAGAGAGAGATAGAGAGAGGGAGAAAGAGAGAGGGATAGATAAATAGAGAGAGAGAGAGAGAGAGAGAGAGAGAGAGAGAGAGAGAGAGAGAGAGAGAGAGAGAGAGAGAGAGAGAGAAAAAGAGAGAGGGATAGATAAATAGAGAGAGGGAGAGAGAGAGAGAGAGAGAGAGAGAGAGAGAGAGAGAGAGAGAGAGAGAGAGAGAGAGAGAGAGAGAGAGAGAGCATCAGTGGGTGCAGCAGCTAAACTGGCCTCCTGGGGCGAGGTCTGGGCCGAGCAGATTCACTGATGCTTCCCTGGAGCAGCCCGTCTTTATGGACCTGACATTTCTAAAAGGCCGTAAGGGGAGAGATCTCATGGGCAGAGTGCTCTCCAGAGGCTACGCCAACAGGTTCCATGTTCCATGTTCCATCTCCACAAGCTCCAGTAGTGTTCCCCAGAACATCTCATAAATCTTCAAGGTATGCAGAAAGGTGGGGAAAAAACATTATATTGCCTTCATTTTAGTTTTCACTGGGATTGCGATCTAGCCTAGAAATCTAGCAAATGTAATTTGGCTGGCGGGGCAGTCTAGGCACGATCCATATTGCGTGGAGAGGGAAGGTTATGCATCCTGCTACTTGAAAACAAGAAGATGATTCGTTTAGCGTTATCCTATTGCGGGGAGGGAATTTGAAAGACAAGCTGTTTATCCCACCCCTCCGATTGACCCCTGTCTACGGTGAGTGTCCAGACCCTACATCTTGATGTGGGTCTGGCTCGTCAGGCTAATTGCGATCCAGAGCACTCTGGGATTACGGGTTGGGCATGCTTTTCCTCATGGAGATGCATTCTGATGGGCAAGACATGGGAAATAGCTTTGAGGATTGCGTTTCATATATGATCCGTTTTGTCCTGTTTTTGCTGCAGTCTTGACAAGAAATCATGTCTTTATCAACTACTGGTAAGCACCATGACGAAACATTCCCAAATTGACCACGAGTCTAACGAAAATGAAATACATTTTTCCTGTTCATGTTTCCAAGGAATCCCC
>NC_085003.1:30277342-30279842 GCF_963854185.1 Sardina pilchardus
CTCGCTCGCTTTCTTCATTCCCTTTGCTGAGCGTGCTGATCATTTCTGTATGACATTTATCTCTCTCTCCCTGCCCCCTTCCCCCTTCACCATCTCTTGTTATTTCCTTCCCTTCTTCCTCCTAATCACTGCTCAGAGTTCTGTCCACTGTTCACTGGACATAACGGGTTCAGAAAGTAAAAGTCCTGCCAAGTATTTGATCCAACCAATTAGTAAACCAGCTCATCCTAATTGGCAGCCAGGTAGATCAGATATCACTAGATTAGTGATATCGCCTGTCTTAAGTGGACAGGTAGAAAGAATATATGGCAGGACTTTCACTTTCTGGAGCTGGGATGTCCGCTTCTGTCACTGTTCAGCGGACAGAGTCGTGGTCAGTCATGCTGCCCCCTGGAATAATAGGCAGTGAGTTCCACTGTGGAGACCCTGTCGTGTTGACCTGCTGAAGATGAGTGACTACTAGGAAAAGGTCTGTTTTTCCCGTGTGGAGGAGATCCTGAGTGTGTGCACTGATTGTTCTTAGTGTATTTGCTGATTGGCCTTAGTGTACTTCCACTTTTATTGGCCAAGGGCTCCTCTGACATAGAGATGTCAGATCTCAATGGGACTCACCTGGTAAAAAGTGTAGGCACACACACACGCGCACGCGCACACGCACACGCACACCGCACACGCACACACAACACACACACACAAGCCCATAAGTAGATTGATGCTACACTGTTAAATGCATAGGCCAAGCATGCAACCCATTGGGACACGTTGGAATCTGGCCCAACCAAACAGACTCAATCACACATGTTTCTACTGGGGCAGCAGTCCTACTACCAGCGTTCAGTTTGGTCACTCCCCGTCACCTCTCTTATGTCCACAAAGTTGTGTCCAGAAGCCAAATACCTTACCTAATGCTGCATTACAGATACTGTAGATATACAGAACTGGTCTAGTTCTGACCAGAACCCAAAGACCTTACCTAACTGTGCGTTCAGACCAAGACCGTCAAAAGCGTCAAGAGCACCGGAAATCATTCATTTTCTATGGAGAGTCGGCGTTACCGGCGTCAAAAGCGTTCTGGGCGTGAGCGTGGCTTCATGAGCTTCACGGGCGTCAAAAAAAAGTTGAGGCTCAGTTAACTTTATGGTAATGAGCTGACACGGTTCGGCGTCAACTAATCAGAATGTCAAACTCGCAGGATTGCTGCTTGTGGTTTGTTCAAATGTTTCACGTCATGGCTTTGACGCTTTCGGCACCGAATGTGCCGAACTGGGTTGAGCGTCGGGCTATGAGCTTCACCAGCGACTTTGACGCTTTTGACGGTTTTGGTCTGAACGCACAGTAATGCTGCATTACAGATAAATATACAGAACTGGTCTAGCTGTGTCCAGAACCCAACGACCTTACCTAATGCTGCATTACAGACAGATGTACAGAAATGGTCTAGTTGGACCAGAACCCAAAGCCTTACTGTAACTAATGCTGCATTACAGATAGATATACAGAACTGGTCTAGTTGTGTCCAGAACCCAACGACCTTACCTAATGCTGCATTACAGACAGATGTACAGAAATGGTCTAGTTGGACCAGAACCCAAAGCCTTACTGTAACTAATGCTGCATTACAGATAGATATACAGAACTGGTCTAGTTGGACCAGAACCCAACGACCTTACCTAACGCAGTATTACAGGGAGATATGCAGCACTGGTCTAGTTGTGTCCAGAACCCAACGATCTTACCTAACGCAGTATTACAGGGAGATATGCAGCACTGGCCCATTACAGTCTGGTGCTATCTGAAGCCAGATCTTGTGTGGTGTGTGCGTGGCCCTGGTTATCTGAAATCCATCTAATCTGTCTGCTTATCTCCCGGTGGCCCCACTAACTCACTTCAGCTAATATCACTTAAAGAAGCCACTGGGTCCAAGAGCCGCTGAATGTTAAGTAGGGACTGGACCATACCGTTAGTTTGAGAGTGAGGGAGGCGATAGGGATGAGATGGGAGAAGGACAAGGGAAGGGATGGGAGAGAGGGTGAGAATATACGGCCTTGGACAAGCCCTCTGGGGAGCGATAGGGCTGGAGACCCATGAATAGATATAATGAAGCCTGGAACTCCATCATGGCCAGAGAAAACTGTGCTTGAAGCTTGCCTGTGGCATCACACCGCTCATCTCTCTCTCTCTCTCTCTCTCTATTCAGTCAATTCAGATGGGCTTGATATATCATCATCATCTCTCTCTCTCTCTCTCTCTCTCTCTCTCTCTCTCTCCTTCACTCTTCACAGACCTTCTCCATTCCCTTGCTCTTACCTCCCTTGTTAATAGAATATCACACACCCATGTAATAGAGCTGTCAGCGCACATCTCTGGGGGTCAGGTCCATTTACTGGGGAAGCTCGTGGGCCTCGGGGGTGGGGGGTGGGCAGGAGGGGCCTTGGGGGGGGGTCAGTGGGGGAGGGGGGCGCAGTAGGGGGACTAAGTAACTGATGGTGGTGGAGGACTG
>NC_085003.1:30284842-30287342 GCF_963854185.1 Sardina pilchardus
GAGAGAGAGAGAGAGAGAGAGAGAGAGAGAGAGAGAGAGAGAGAGAGAGAGAGAGAGAGAGAGAGAGGCATGTAAAGAGCTGAGAAATAGAGAGGGAATATAGGACTGAGAAAAAGAAAAAGAAAGTGAATAACTGGTACAAGAGAGAAAGAGGGACCAGAGCACCAGGGAAAAGAAAAAAAGCGACAGCATCAGAGCCAGGGGAAGAGCTGGGAGTGGAGTCCTTTGTGTGTGTGTGTGTGTGTGTGTGTGTGTGTGTGTGTGTGTGTGTTTGTGTGTGTGTGTGTGTTTGTATCTGTGTGTGTGTGTGTGTGTGTGTGTGTGTGTGTGTGTGTGTATGTGTGTCTTTGTGTGTGTGTGTGTGTGTGTGTGTGTGTGTGTGTGTGTGTGTTGTGTCTTTTGTTGTGTGTGTGTGTGTAAGTGGATTCCTAATCCTGCCACCTGGCCGGCTGCGGACAGTGTGTCGCCCACTGGTCCAGTGCTGGCCTCCAACAGAGAGGGTCCTGATTTCAGGGGCAGTGGTGGCCCTGCTTCCACCTCGTCTGGCAAACACACACACTAGACACCCAGCGAGCACAACACACACACACACACACACACACACACACACACACACACACACACAAACACACTCTCAGCCCCTCCGCAGACAGGGGACTGCCAGCTCTGGATGAGAGAGCTGGGAGTGGAGTCCTTTTTGTGTGTATTTTGTGTGTGTGTGTGTGTGTGTGTGTGTGTGTGTGTGTGTGTGTGTGTGTGTGTGTGTGTGTGTGTGTAAGTGGAGTCCTTTTGTGTGTGTGTGTGTGTGTGTGTGTGTGTGTGTGTGTGTGTGCGAGAGAGAGAGAGAGGGAGATACACACACATCCCTTTATGAAGAGACTTCATTAAATGTTCCCGAAAAACAAATCCTCCAAAAACTGTTTACATTTGAGCAAGCAATAATACCCTGTCAAAATGCACTAGATTACCCATTTACAGAAAAACAATTGGAATTGAAAAAAATAACCCCTACAAACCAAACCTGGGAAAACTATTCTCTCCCATCATTAATACAAGAATCATAGAATTTCTTTCTTTAAATAACACTATAAACACAGCACTAATTGGATTTTTCCCAAACCACAGCACTTTAGACCATCTTACTCTCCGTAGTATAATTAACAGATATGTAATTAAAGATAAAACAAAAATGTTGCCACTTTTATTGATTTTCATGAAGCATTTGATTCCGTTTGGCAGAAAGGCTTGCTTTTTGCAAGGGGTGGCAAACATATGAGATCATTAAATCAATGTATTTCACCAGTACAAACTACATATTCTCACTGAGTGCAGTCATTATACAGACATGAGATGTGTATTCTACACAAAAGCAAGAACTATTTGCTCAGAATTCACAGAACAAACAAATGAAGGAAAATATATAAATGTATACAGTATTATGAGAAATTAAAGAAACTGCACTAACAGCAGTAAAATGGGTATCAGCATGCCACAATTGAAGATAATCTGATAGAACCTCCAGTGAGGCCACCCCACACAAATACACCAAAGAAGGCTTATATGTTTGCTATAACCTCTCATCCATTTATCTATGTTTTAGTAATTGATCCCTTCTTTTCTATACTTTAGTTGTTCTAATAATTGATTAATTTTTCAATATTATTAATATTACTACTATTATTATTTGTACAATGCAGTCATGCTAATAAAGCCCATTGGATTGAATTGAATTCATGCACACATAGGTATTAGGCCTACAGTTCAACACTGACCCTGAGAGTCTAGTCCAGTGAGTGAACAAACTCACCAAACAAAGCCGACAGAACAGCACCAAAACTAGACGCTAATAATATAGCTAACCTTGTGGCTCTGCTCTGCAAGAGAACAGTGATTTGCTGGGGGGGCACAGGAATATGAATTGTGGGGAGTGTTGGGACATCGGAGTCCCTGGTCCTGATGATAATGGCACAGCCTTGGAGAGCAGCGGGGGTACACAGTGGAGGGGGCACTTAAAGAACCGGGTCCACCATGTGAGAGTGCAAAACTGGCCTGGGCTTGCGTGCGTCACACACTGGTCAAAGCAGAAACATTAACTCCCGCAGCTACACTGAAAGCGCAACAGAGTGCCTTGCAAAAAAAAAAAAAAAACAGATAGAAAGTGTGTCTATTATTTTGAATGTCCAAAGCAACATACAGTAGGCACCATTGTCTACTGTAATGTGGTGTGCCCGGATCCATTCATTACAGCTGAAGCTAATTGTTCTGAGATGGTGCCACTTCAGGTGCGCCTCCTCCAGTGAAGCCCCACTGTAACAAGCCTGAGCATTTCACTGGACTGTGTTTAAACACCAGGCTAGAGCTGTGGGCCATTAGTATCTCTCCCTAACTTTCTTCTATCCGTCACACACACTCACCTAAAACAAACACAGTCATTCATAGACAGACAGACAACAACACACACAAACAAACACTTGCGCACACACACACACACACACACACA
>NC_085003.1:30294842-30314860 GCF_963854185.1 Sardina pilchardus
GCTAGTTATACATACTGGGGCTTGAGCTAACAAATCCTCCTTCTTTCTTTTCTCTCTCTCTCTCTCTCTCTCTCTCTCTATCCCTCTCACTCTCACTGTCAATCTGTAGCTCTCTGTCTCTCTTTCTCTGTCTCTTTCCCTAAATTCCAATGTTAAATGGAGGCCGCAACACTTCATTTCCATAAATTATCATGCTTCGCCAACGCAACACATAAAATGAAATTTATTATCATAATAAGGCACCAAAAAAAAGCCGCTCTTTGCATCAGCTGAGAATCATAACCCTGTAATTAACACGGAGAAAAGCAATTTATCCTCGCTTCACTGGGGCCTTCAAGCACCAGCTCACTTCTTCTGGCACCTTTCGGGGTTGTTTCAATTATCTCATTTCATCGTAGCGCCGCGACTCGACTCACGCACCGTCGGGCTGCGCTGCGCGCTTCCGCGGCGAGATTATTTTTATCAGCGCCACGAGACACAATGGGGGCACGGAGACCTCTTTCAAGAAACCAAACCGCAGTCAAGAACACTAAGAGACAAAGAGGGAAATGTCAGCCGCGTTCAACTCGCAAGCCACGCGGAGAGCAGCCACAGAGCCGATATGGCTGAGCTGAGGACAGAGTTTCAGTCACGTGAATGCGTATTCCAGGAGGAGAGGGCGAAACTGTCACTGTTGCGGCTCTGCAGAGTGGACTGGTGTGAGGGGAAAATGACCAAGATGGAATTTAACCTTGGATTTGATACTTGTGTTTCTGTAAGATCGTACAGTATACTCTCTTGAATAGACTCTTCTGTTAAAGCTGGGGCACCCTTGGCCTACTACTGGTTAAGGTTTCGAGCTTGTGACCGGAGGGTTGCCGGTTCGATCCCCGACCAGTCCACGGCTGAAGTGCCCTTGAGCAAGGCACCTAACCCCTCACTGCTCCCTCCGAGCGCCGCTGGTTGGGCAGGCAGCTCACGGTTCCGGGTTAATGTGTGATTCACCTCACTGTGTGTTCACTGTGTGCTGTGTCTGTTCACTAATTTGGTTAAATTGGGTTCAATGCAGAGAAACGAATTTCCCTAACGGGATCAAAAAAGTATATATTCTATTCTATTCTAACAAGCTCCGTAATGTTTCTTATTATTGATACTTCTACTGCCTTGTGACTTTGTTGGACTTTTACCTTGTGATTCTTTTGTGGGACACTAACCCAGTTCTTCTTATTTGATACTTCTGTTTCCGTGACTGGTGTGAGACAATATAAATGTTCTTTGGTTCTTAATTAACTCATTGTACTGACCAAGTCATGTGTGTGTGTGTGTGTGCAGTGATGCAATGATATTATGCATGCAAGGTATAAATGTGTGTGTGAGAAACAACTGATTATCTCTTGGGTGCACATACTTTGTTTTTGTATCCTGATTGCCTGATGAGACCTCTCTGCGCAGAGATGAATAAACTACTAACGAGAAAGACAACACCTTATTCCAGACTCTCAGTTCCTATAAACCTTTAAGCTAAATTTCTTCCACAATGGAAGGCATCCCTAGGGCCTGTGCTTGACCCCTGGGCACCACAGCCACTTTGGATTGAAGGGTTGTAATAGGCATTTGAAATGAGAACCATGGAGGCGCAGGCTGAAACTCCAGGCAGGTGGTAGGGTGCTGTCTGCCTTTTTAAACAACTGTTTCTTGGATGTATCAGACAGACTTCTCTGCTGTTCTCTGTTGCTACGGCCAAAGATAGTCTGAATCATGCCAACAGATGAAACAGAAGGTAAACAGTGACTTAATAAAATATCTGCAGAGACGAGTCATCAGAGACCTGTCTACACCGAACTGACAGCCGGCCAAGTTTGATCCCTGAACCTACCATTACAAGCATGTGTCACTCTTACTTCTGTACTTTTACTTCGCTAAGAAAGTTACTAATGGCGATCTACTCTATTTTCACCCATGCGTTTGCACTACTTTAATAACCCAGCCCGCTAATAAACACCCTAGCAGCCCATCATACAAAGCAACCTTCCTGTATGTAGCGAGATCCCACATGGAAGGACAAAAAAAGTGCTGTCACAGAGTAGGCTTTGATACAGCTGTGCTGAGCACATACCTGGGCAGTCCATGAAAAAATGCCACCTCTCTGGAAAATGGAGAACGTAACCACTGAGTACTGGGCATGGACCATTACCACAGCATGGTGCTTGTGGTGGCACAAGAACATTAACGGCCTGAACACCTTTATGCATATTTACCTACCTGCACACCGACCTCCAAAACCACTTACTGCACAAATGATAGTTATTACATGGCCTAGTCTCTCCAGGCCAACTCAAGTTAAAGTGCCTCACCTCAAGGGGCATAATGAGGGTAATTGGAGTTGAACTCTAACTTTTCTGGTGACTGCAGCCCAGCCAAGCTCCTTAGCCACTAACACTCAGGTAAAGCGTGATATGAGACCTTTATTGGGAGGAAATCAGAAGGAAGTGATCTCAGTGGTCTTAGGAAACCCAACAGAGAAGAAGTCTAATTTGGGCCCCAGCCGTGGCGCAACTGGCTGGGGCACCTGCACCGCACGCCGGCGACCCGGGTTCGATTCCCGCCCCGTGGTCCTTTCCGGATCCCACCCCCGCTCTCTCTCCCATTCACTTCCTGTCTTTCTCAACTGTCACTGTCAATAAAGGCATAAAATGGCCAAAAATATATACTTAAAAAAAAAAAAGAAGTCTAATTTGACGTGTGGACTCACAAGCTAAAGCAAAGAGAAGCTTGAACTCAGAGACCCCCATAGGCCCTCCTGCTGTACTTCCTGCTTGAGTGCAAGTGGGTATGGGGGGTATGAGCTGGCAACCCACTCACAAGGGCAGACGAGTACAGCACAGCATTCCATAGAAAAGCAGAGGAAGAATATGCAGGAGGCACCAGATGAGTGCAGGGCTTTCAGCACTGTTCCTGAATATAACGACAGAGAGAGAGAAAGAGAGAGTGAGAGAGAGAGGGAGAGGGAGAGGAAGAGAGTGAGAGAGAGAGAAAAAAAGGGAATGGAAGAGAACCCTGACAGTTGAAAAAAAAAAAAAGACATTTGTATGGGTGCAATGTATTATACATTCCGCTGTCTTTGATACTTTCCATCTCAGGCTAAAGCACATTGAAAATGCTGGACCAGACATTCTGTGGTGTGTGTGTGTGTGTGTGTGTGTGTTCACACCATAACATTATTCATGACACTAAGAATTTCCCACACAAGGACACGACCCTTCTATTTGACAACACATGCACCGTAGAGCTTTCCCCTTCACATGGGCACACACACACACACACACACACACACACACACACACACTCTGCTCTTCGGGTCCCACTACGAGTGGAGCATACAAGGGCACATGTATTCACATTTCTCTGGCCACTTTAGGTGCATTTCTACCTGGCAACGTGCGAGTAAAAACCGTGGCATGGTTTGTACAGACAGGCCGCACTTCGGTAAAATTGCCTGCTGCCTGTCACAGCAGTAGCAGAGAATAGCAATTTGCACTTTTCTGTGTCATGCATATGCATAATCATAGGAGGGTCTGGGGAAAGTGGGAGCTTGGTGTAAAAGATAGGAAGAGAAGGGTAAAAAGCACCTTATTATGTATTCCTCTGTATATACGAAAGTGCACGTCTGTCATTTAAAAGCAGGTGTAATCAATGCATCTGTAAGAGAAGCGAGAGAGACAGACAAGAGACAACCGAATCGGTATTCAGAGCACTGGTTTTGACTCTTTGTTCCGTGTCAAAAGCAACTGTAACTTTTGCCAGCCTTACTGATGTCTAACTTTCACTTTCACGGGAGTAAAGTGGAGTAGAATATTTTTCTGCATTATTTCTCCCGTCTTTTCATGTATTGCATTATTTCTTGATCGCTAAACTTCCAATTCCTTTTGATGTTGCCATCATCAGGTTGACTCCGTTCAACTGCGCCTGTGATTGAATCTTGCCGTTCAGTGGTGAGCAGTGGCAATTGCGGTAGGTGGCGGAGAAAGGGGCTGGTCACCCGGCCGATGAGCTACAGGTGAGAGAAATAGCACGCACAATGAAGAGGCACAGCGTGCGCTTACGGCTGTTTGGCTATGCTGCTGATAACCATGCATTCGCAAATGCATGTAAATCTGCCCGAGAGAGACAAAGAGACAGAGAGACAGAGAGAGAGAGAGAGAGAGATACAAATAGAGAGAAGGAAAAGTAAAGGGAGGTGGAGAAGGAGGGAGGGAGAGAGAGGGAGGGAGAGAGAGGGAGAGAGAGAGAGAGAGTAGCTCTGATATGATATGTAACGGGACCCAACAGGGAAGAGAAAGAAACCTCGACTCTTAGTGCTCTCACAGCACTCTGCCCTTCTCTTAGCACATCGTGTCCCATTAGTTCATGCAGCAGACTCTCTCCTCTCGGACTACTGTATCTTAGCACATCGTGTCCCATTAGTTCATGCAGCAGACTCTCCTCTCTCCTCTCGGACTATCTTAGCACATCGTGTCCCATTAGTTCATGCAGCAGACTCTCTCCTCTCTCCTCTCGGACTACTGTATCTTAGCACATCGTGTCCCATTAGTTCATGCAGCAGGCTCTCCTCTCTCCTCCCGGACTATCTTGGGCTAAGTGGAGCAGGCAGCGCTGTGTCCTGGGTCCTCCACTCTAGAGGAAGTCAACGCGTTCCCTAAGGAGCGGGCTGAGACATATGACCTTATGAATAGCGTCCTACTGGGGCTTTGTGTTGAGTTCAACAGAAAACAAAAGCAAACCATCAGTCATCGTGGATTTCTCTAGATGCAGCTGTGGGTGCAGCTGGTTTTGTGATTTTGAGTATAACACTCTATTGCTTTGTTTGACAATACAAACTGTGAATTAAAAAAAAACAAACAAACAGAAAAAAAACATATACAGTGCTGGCTTGAGACAAGTTCAACCACAGTGGTGGATGGTAGTAGCCACACATCAAAAAATGCAGTTGGAAGAATGTGTAAATGCATGTACAGCAAAGGTAAGTCTACATACTGTACATTGTTTCCTGAAGTTTCCTAAAGCTTCGGCAAAGTAGCAAGTCAATTTCGGCAACATATAATCCCTGATGAATGTGATTGCTCAGGATGGACCGATCAAAATGAATGAATGAATCTTTGTCTCTATTCACAGTGAATGAGTCTGGTTTAACCAGGCTAGGATATAGAAGCCACATGATATACTGCAGGAGCCACAGGCTGCAATCTGAACATTGCATCAAGGGGACAAACAATGCAGTCCTTATTGATATAGTGCTTCATCCTGCACTTATCTCCAGAATATACTCTATATGTTTTAGAAAGAACCTGCCACTGCAAGATATACAGGAACAAGAACAAGCAGATATTGACTGCAGCATGTGCAGGAGGGTATTGCTTTGTGCCAGCCAGCTACCTGCAAGAGAAATGAAGACGCTGTGTTATCGTTCCCACATACTAGTCGCTGGAAATAAAGAGATGCAGCATCTCAGAGAGAGGGCGACAGCCAATGTATGAGTCCAGGGCTTAGTGTCTGGTAGGTAGTTGGAGAGGTGTGTGAGTGTGTGTGTGTGTGTGTGTGTGTGTGTGTGTGTGTGTGTGTGTGTGTGTGTGTGCTCATGTATGCGGGTGTCTGCGTGTGTGTGTTGTGAGAGGGTGTTGAATGTGTGTAGCACATTTCTTATTTGGAAGGTAGCAACATCTGAGGGATTAGTGTGAGAATGTTAAGTCTTATCACAACAGACAGGTTACAGCCCCAACAACACCATCCCTGTATCGCTTTCCAGTCTCTCCCACTTATGCTGTCACTCTCTGACTTTCTCTCTCTCTCTCTGTCTCCCTCTCTCTCTCTCTCTCTCTGTCTCCCTCTCTCTCTCTCTGTGTGTGTGTGTGACAGAGAGAAAAATAGAGAGAGAGAGAGAGAGAGAGAGAGAGACATGCGCAAGCACAAACAAACTGACGTAGGCAATGCATATTTCATCTTCCGCTTCTATGTTTTGTCTCCTGTCGGTCTCCCACCTTCCTCTCCTGGTCTTGCTCCGCTCTCTTCAGCGCTCTTAACCTTCCGCACACTCAAAGCTGCTAGAAGGTGGGTGCTGAATTATGAAGAGAGCCTGCCAGTTTGGGTATCTTTTTTTCCGCACAGGAGGGGTGAAAGAAAACAAGGTTCAAAGTTAAAAGTCTTTTAAAGCGGGGGCAAGTCGAGTTCCACACCGCTGTGTGTGTGGATAGAGAGGATTCTAGAACCTTCTGTGATGTGTGTGTGTGTGTGTGTGTGGGGGGGTCTCCCCCTCCTCACTCCCTCAACCTACTCCTCCCACTGAACCTTTAGATCCTTCTATGTGGATGGAGCTCCTTTTAATGTAGAGAAAGTTCAAACAAGGACAAAATGTACACACACACACATTGTATACATACTCACACGCACACACATATATCCTATACACACACACACACACACACACACACACACACACACACATTGTATACATACACAGGACATAAAAAAGTGATGCTTATTATATGACGTGTCCCCACGCGAGCATCAGTTCATCAGTCTGTCGCTGATAAAACTCTCTCTCTCTCATCCTGAAGTCTGGCCTCTTCCCGACACAAAATTGAGGTACTCATTGTATCAGCACCAAGCACAAGGCTCTTATTAAAAATCTTGGCTGCTGAAGGTCTCTACGCATCTCACTGATTTACTTTTTTCCCCACTACTGATGTTTTCGCTGGGCCTTATCTGGAATGAAAGTCATAGGAGGGTGGATTGGATGCGATGGACATTTTTTAAATCAAACAGCAAAATACAGTTTGAATGAAGTGCTAAGATAGCTTAAAATGCTAAATGTCATTTAGGAGCATTCTTAATTATTGTTACCATTTTTAACGGTCAGTGTATGTCTTGTAACAATTTGTCGAAACAGCACCGCGCAATCAATCACCTACAAATGCCCATAACTTGCTCAAAATGTACAAACATACGCAGACACTGTAGCTAAATCAATGCTGCTAAATTGCAAGTCCTTTTGTAATAAATTTCAACCAAGACCTCCAACCTTCCTATTCATCAGTCACAGTGGCAGACTGTCAGGGCCTGTAAGGACTTCTCTGCAGGTCTGGCTATTTTCAAACTGGCAAACAATACATGAATTGTTTAATAATGTTGAAGTTTACCATTTATTATTCACGTCTGCCTCTGTTTCTTGATTGCTTCCAACTGCCAGTTACCGCTAAGTAGTTTGATTGACATGGGTAGAATCAGGGAGGTGGAGATAATCATTTTTATCCAATCATATTCCTTTCTCTGTGAAGCACTGGATCAGCCCTGCCACATGCTCTCAGCACAGCTGTCTATATTTGCTTAATTGGCCAAACAGATTGATCTATTTTGCAGAGGTAGGCAGAGCTGTGATGCTCAGTTTGAAAAGCATACCCAGCACAGTGTGTTGTCATATATATATTTTTTCTGAGCCCTGTTTGAGTGACACTACGCTCCAGTCTCCTTCTCTTACCCATCTCCTCTCGTGGTCCCTCTCCTTCGGTCAGTTTACTGTGACTGTGTTTACATGCACTTTAGTATCCCGGTTACGATCAGGGTTTTGGTAAGTATCCCGGTTTTGTATTTGCACATGTAAACATCATACCCTGATTTCGGAACCCCGGATAAGCCCTTATCCAGGTTACGAGTGTTCCGGTTATGCTAGGTGGTGTACTCCCAGAGAAACCGGGATACTGTTCCATGTATACACCTTATGCCGGTTTCTCAGGCAAAACACGCATTACATTAGTAACCGGGATACGGAGTAAAGCTAATAACCAGATATACTGTACACCAGTTCTCCACAAAGTAAATGTTACAATATATTCCCTAATATTCCATGAGAGACTTTCCCTAAAAATGATAAAATTCCCTGACTTTCAATACACTTTGTAAAATTCCATGACCTGTGGGAACCCTGACCTACAGTATGTTTGTGAAGAAAGAAACTCATACAGTATGCAGTTGGCCATGCTGCTTCTAACAAAATCCTTCACATTCTCATGAATGAGATCCCTGTGTGTCTTCCTATTTTAACAAACTGTTTTTCAGATTTTAGCCTCTGATTCCATTACCATTCAAAACATTCCCCTTTCTCCTACAGTTGCTCTGTCTTGCCTTATGGCTTCATATTCAGTAACAAATAGCAGCAACAACGACAACAACAAAAACAGATGTTACAAAAATATACCATCATCATAGTTGTCCTCAAACGACTTTTTGTTCCCAGATCTCTGATCCCATTGCCGTTCAGAACGTTTCCTTTGCCGTTTGAGGCGTTCTGTCTCGCCGTACGACTTCACACTCAGCCGCAAACAGATGTCGTCACGGCGCTATGAGCCCCCTTCACCTGGGGGGCTCCGGCACGCGGCATCACACAAGTAGACACACAGCCCCCCCCCCTGACACACACCTCCCCTTCCTCTCCCTATCCTGCCAGCGTGTATATTTATGATCTTTCTCTCCCTCCCCTAACCTCGTTGCGCTCTGATGCAACCTTTACCTGATTCTCTGCAAGCTTCACACAGCAACGCTCAGACGGGGTTTAGAGAGGGGAACTCCTCCTGGTATCACATCAGAGAGAGGGGGGGGGGAGAGTGAGAGAGAGACAGAGAGAGAGACAGAGAGAGTGAGAAAAGAGATAGAGAGAGAGACAAAGAAAGAGAGAGCAAGAGAGAGAGAGAAACAGAGAGTGAGAAAACAGAGAGTGAGAAAAGAGAGAGAGAGAGAGATATTAAAATATGGAGAGAGAAACAGAAAGAGAGAGAGTAACAGAGAGAGAAAAACAGAGAGAGAGAGAAAAGAAAGACAGAGAAAGTGAGAAAAGAGAGAGAGCGATAGAAAAGAGAGAGAGAGAGAGAGTTCCTCCCTGTTCTCCCCTCTTGACTGCTCACCTCCTGCACACGTAACCAGGGACACAGTCAGTCACTCATCGCACCTCCAGGATCTTGGCAGTGCCGGTGGATGATGAAATGGCTAACGCCGGGTGAGAAGACAATGATAAGAGGGTGTTTTTCTCCACTCACAGAAGGGAATGCAAAACAAGTACCCGAGCCGACACTGAAAGGTTTATATTATGAGATGAATGCAAACACTGCACTGTTCACACGCTTTACCATGATTCACTCTGACAGGACAAAGTAATCACTTGCTGAAAACTCGACATAAACGTTAAAGCTGAACTGCAGCAGTCGTAGATGTGAAAGTGTTGTGTGATGTGTACAAGCCACACCAACTCACTCAGTCTCTATACACTCCCCACACACGTCCACGGGCACAAAGGAAACTGGATACATTTGAAGTTCTTACGAGACATGTAGGCTATTTGAACGGGCTTTTGCCTTCATCTGGACAGGAGAGGTGAGAGTTGAGAGTGACAGGAGGCGAGTGGGAGAGAGGACAGAGAGCCGGGGGTGGGGTCTGAAAATGAGCCGTGAATTTGGAATTAAACTCTGGCCCCTGGGGCCACTTGGACTGGAATGTGAAATGAACCCTACTGCTCGCACCACAGCCTCGCCAACCCCTTTAAAGGCACACTATGCCTTTTACATTAAAGCTGCACTAAAGAAGATTAGCTCTCGGGGGTCCCCATACAGCCGAGAAGCATAATAATAAAGCAACTAAAATATGCATCTTTTGCAACAAAGTATGAACATAACTCAAAAAGTTAGCTAGGTCGGTAATCGCCTATAGAAGGCCACTCAGACAATGGCAGAAGTGCCATTCATCATGACATGAGGTAACTGATTTTGGAAACGTCATGTTAAGTACAAACAACTCTTCAGGGTGTCTTTAATTAATATTACAGCTCTGAAGCAATTTTGATGGTAAACGTATTTGTAGCAGATAGAATCACACAGCTGGCATAGCTGGCAGTGCCCTGGAGGTGGAGAACTAGTCTTGCAATTTGGCTGACGGCACCTTGGTGACATCTCACAAGAATTGTGGAACATTACCTGGTGAGTAGATAAGTCACTTTAGAGTTTGTCTTTGTCTGTTAATAATCCCTCGGCTCCAAAGCAAATGCACATGTACTGGTGCGGGGAAGAGATCAAGCCCTCAGCCAATCAGACCAACGATCCGGGTGCGCCTTTTGAATAAGCTAGCTTTTGATTGGACCCAGCAAACGTGGACAGGAAGCAAGAGAGATAGATGCGCAGGTGTCCAGCCTGAGCTGCAGGGCGAAATCCAAATCGCCAGCAGATCAGGTTGGGTCTACCCAGCCTAATTTACAACAGCAAGGTAAAACATACATGCTCTGTGACTCTAGGGGGGGACCTAGAACCCAAAACTGCATGGGATGCATTTCGGAGCCATACGAAGAGAAGGAAACAGCTAAACAGATGGAATTAGACAAGGTGTCTAGTGTTAGAAGTGCAGGAAGCGATCATGACAGCAAGGTGATGAGTTGATGATTGTGTGCTATCTGTGTTCGTGACGATGCTAAATAAGCGCTCTGCAGAGCCGTCTGAAAGTTAGCATGAGTCACTTCAAAAGCGTGGGATTCACGTCATTCAAGTGAACAAGTGCTGAACGGCTGAACCATTAAGGAAGTGAGGGAGCAGGAGACTGAGAACGGAGATGAAATTAATGAGTCAGAGAGAGAGAGAGAGAGAGAGAGAGAGAGAGAGAGAGTTGGTGCATTCTGTGCTACAGTTTTATCTGTAACAATAGCTTTGCCAACACTGTACCCAAACAGTTATGCTAATAAAGAATTGAATTTGAGAGACAGAGAGAGAGAGAGAGAGAGAGAGAGAGAGAGAGAGAGAGAGAGAGAGAGAGAGAGAGAGAGATAGTGAGTGCGAGTTCTTCTCCCTGTTCTCCCACTCTTGACTACTCACCTCCTGGCATATGTAACCAGAGGGAGATGGCAGCTGTGAGGACGCCTCTTAAGACTACTGAGGGAACAAGTGGAGAGATCGTAAAAAAGTCTGCCATCTTCTCTGCTGTGTCCCCGCCACGTTAAGAAGTAAAGGACAACTTCGAAGACAGTTGAAAAGGACTCAAAAGCTTAAAAAGAAGTTAAAAAAAAAGCAAGAACTGTTCAACGTCATCATTTGCGCCATCATTCCATCATGTCAGGAAGAAGCATGATGAGTCAAGCATGAACCAAGAAGCACAAAGAGGGAGAGGACATAAAAGATGTTCTTTGTAAGCCATCTGGCTGGCCGTATTTGAAGCGCTGCATTATCTAGTTAATTTAGCATTGGTAATGCAGTTGAAAACGCAGTAAATGCCCCAAATTCCTCTTTTGATGAGAGTGTGTTTGGATGAGTGGTGCAAGGGAACATGAGCATTTCTGCTCTACTTGGTCTGATTCCAGAGAATGGTCCCCTATCTAGTGCGCATTGATGCATGCACACGGACACACACACACACACACACACACCAACACACACACACCAACACACACACACACACACACACACACACACACACACACACACACACACACACACACACACACACACATTTTCTTAGCCTCTCTTTTTGCGCCCACTTTCTGACATTTTTTTTCAGACTTGGCCTTCTCTCTCTCTCTCTCTGTCTCTCTCTCTCTGTCTCTCTCTCCCTTCCTCTCGCTTTCTTCCTCTCTCTCTCTCTCTCCCCCTTCTCGTCTTGTGCTCACATGGCCTTGGTAGAGGCCGTGGCACTTCAAAGACTTCTTCTGACTGGCTGCAGAAGATCAAAAGAGGTAAATGAGTTATTCACTCGGTCTCTTTCATTCAAAAAGCAATGATCACTCAGGCTGTATACAAAGAAAGCCCCATAAACACACACACACACACACACACACACACACACACACACACACCATATAAGCAACCTCCTAATTAGGCATTGATGAAAGGGAGGTTATGAGCGTTGATGAAAGGGTGGAATCCCCAGGTTATTAAGGAGGAAGAGGAGGTACTCTAACAGTGTTGAGACAGAGACAGTCCCTCAAATAATAATCAATGGGTACACTGTACTAGTCCCTAGACCCTGTGTTGCATTCAAAGGTATCAGTCAGAGAGAGAGAGAGAGAGAGAGAGAGAGAGAGAGAGAGAGGCATCCGTCCAACACCAACACCAACCACAACAACAAAAATAAACAAAACAAAGTTAGCGAATAAGTTATTTAGCGCAGAGCGGAAGTTAAAAGATGTCAGAGAACCATGGTCATGTTGATTTCTGAATCCCACATCACGTCACCGTGGCTAGAATGGAACGGAACAGCATGAGACAAACAATGCAAGATGTGAGAGTTGCCACAGTAACCTAAGTGAGATGGATGGAGAGACAGAGAGGGGAAGACAGAAAAGTGGATAAATGAGGAAGTGGAGGAGGAAGAACACCTGAATGCACTCAGTGGAGAGCCATGCAGTAACAGTTCCTATAGCCTTTATCACAAGTGTCAATGACTTATTCACACATTTCTTCTTTTTTTTGGTATTTACAAATTACCATTTACAGACCAAACTCTACTTTAAAGGGAAACTATGCAGGATTGGCAATTTCATAGCCGGTTTCGCTTTTGCTTTTTGTTTTTGCTCGTTTTATGCTTGCATATTTCTCTGCAGAGCTTCCCCTACAGCTTTAGCGTGTATATTTGACAAAACTCCTCAATCGGTCAGTCTGCTATGTTTTTTCATGAGTATGATCGAGACTTCACATGGGACTTCCTGGAGTAGGCCTAGACCATGGGTGCATGCCCGAGGGCTTCTGAAATTGCAAGCTTGGTTCTACCGCTACAGACCACTAGGGCGGCCGAAAAAAACATTATTTGACCGGTAATGACTCATTTAATCATATATAACAGTATGAAACAAATCGATTAACTGAAAATGTTGCATAGTTTACCTTTAACAGTGCAAAGTATGGGTGGATGTTTTCTGTTCCTCTTCGTTACTGCATTATAAACTATAGATGATGGGATAACTCCATCAGAAAGGGACTTTAGGTAACAAAAACCCCAACCACTACCTTTTTGGTATGCCACTTTAGTCATTGGGATAAACAAAAACAATAAACGTGGGATAAATGGAGATCTATGGAAAGAAAATCTCCGGATTTCTCCTTTTAGAGTGCCGGAGGAAGTGTCTGATGAGCCCAATGGGAAAAGCTCAGGAGATGCCAGGGGCCTTTTTTGGCTCAAAGTGATGTGCAAGTCATTGCAATTTTTTTGCAATATCTAAATCACTTTTTGTAGATGCAACATTTTTTATCAGACGTGCTCCAGTCTACTTCACATGATTTGGCCAAAGCAGGAGTAGACCTTATGGAGGCACTAATTAATACTTTTGAAGCTTACAAGAGTGAGCAGGTGTTGATTTGTGGTTTGGATGCTGCTGAGCAATGTGATGTCTCTGCGCAAACTGATCCAAAGCGAAAGAGAGAACTATCTCTAAGCTGGAGGCACACCATGTTCTGTCAGTAGTACAGTGCATATACAGTGGATTGCCAAGCGACAGACAACAGCAAATATCATTTCAGAGCAGGAAACACAAGACTTAACATCCAAACAATAAAACGTTCTGGGACAAAGCATTTGCCAAACTATATGGCCGTGACCTTCAAGACCTGATGCACAAGCTCTACCAAGACAAAATGACTTGGGATCCTCTCGCAGACCTGGCAGCTCTTATTAAGCCATACCAGGAGGCCTTTCATGTTTCATTCAGACTTTGTAAAAGTGTACTAACAATACCTGTCAGCATTACTGCATGCAACCACAGTTTTTAAACAAGGTTGTAAAAACACATCTCAGAACTACCGTGGCAGAGGATTGACAGTAATATTGGGGTTTTAAGCACAGAATGTAGTCGGACAAATTCTTTGAATCTAGATGAGTTTGTAGATTTGCCAGAAGTCCTCAAAACCGTAAATACAGCTAGATGAGATCAAGATGTGAAAATGCTAGATGGGCAAGGAAAGTACTGTATATGACCAATGTTGGATGTGTAGTCTAATACTGTAACACTTTCAGAATTAGACTTTTCATCTGGTGCCGTTTGGTGCTGCACAGATAATTCCTCTGTGTATGTGCATCTTAGATTTCTTATGTGCACAATGCTAGTCCACACTCTTTGGTTATATACTATGTGTATGACCAATATTAAAAGAGGCTACCATAATCTTTAAAATATCTTAGTTTTAAAATTGTTGCTTTGGTTAGCAAGTGGCACCACGGAAGAAAAAAAAAAAAACAGAAAAGAAAAACTGGACCTGTTTTTTTTTTCACTTTTGAAATCAGTCGCCAGTGGAGAAGCAATGGCTCTTTGTAATAACATGCATAATTTTATTACACAGTAATTTAACTAACTCTGCAACCAAACAGTCACTTCGGTTGGACAGCTCCAACACCCCAACCCAGAGATTTGGCTTGAAATGGAGCAGAAAGCTCTTTACTGCTCATGAGCTAACAATTACGTTAGTCTGGCTAATCATCTTAATCCAGTCGTTTCATTTCACAGGTCATTGATGGCTCCGGGCGCCACCATTAGAGCCTGGCGTGCTCGCTTCCCCCCCCTACACCTCGTTATTGCTGGAGGTGCAACTCAAATCAGGCATTTACGACATTATCCCAAATCACTTAAGTGCCACAAAGCAAGATGTGTTACGGATGCTGTAAAGGCCCTCAGAGTCTCTGGGCAAAGCTACGGCACCTGTCTGAAGCGGCGGTGGTGGAGAGGGCTGGGAGGAGAAACTGTAACACTGTTGGCACGGCAAGGGGAGGGGAAAAAAAGAAAAGAAAAATGAAAAGAAAGAGAATAAAAAAAAGAAAGAAAAAAAACAGGAAATTGGATGTGTGGTAAACGCTTACACGTCTACAGAGAATCCATTTGATTGTCATTCACATTAGAACTAACAGCCCTTACAGGGAGCAATTTGAGAGTTACACAGTAAGCCGCAAGCTCTGGGGGAATTGTTTGAGTGTGGCACGCAGTAAACGCCAGAGACCTCCAAGGCACAAATGTAATGACTTTGCAGTAAAGAGGCAGTAAAGACAATGTTGTTCCCTGTGCTGGTTTGGCGCTTGATCTACCTTATAAATACACTGCCAGAGTGATGGGCAATGAACACAGTCTGTGAAGGCAGATGGCTGATACACGAGGTTTGGGGAAAATGAATAAACTCACTCAAAAACCTATTAACCCAACCAAAACGATGGACTATTATGTGCCTGGCGACAAAAGATCAAAAGGAATTTAATAGATATTCGACAAACATAACGGTCTCCTCAGATGAACTTTATATTATAAATTCAGTGTCACTTAACTCTCTTCATATCCCCGTCGATAATCCTAAACTGTGAAACGACAGAGATACAGTATGAGGGATGACTTCACAGGACAGAAAAGTCTAGGTGATAAGACGGTATCACACGCCATAGCCAATAGTTTTAGTCCCTTAGCAACTTGTTCAATTTGCCATCAAGCCTTGTGGCAGAGCGCAGAAATCTGTGACCAATCTAAAAATGGCATTCAACCAATCATTGCATGTCAACAACTACATACCACCCGCATTGCAGAGACTGACTAAGCCATTGTAGGAAACTTCAGAACCCTCCAGGATACCATTGCCCTTGTCTGGCTAAACCTTTGTGTGCAACACAAGACTGACAGGAATATGAAACTGAAAATGTTTTGCTAGCAGCACAAAAAAAAAGACTTCACACACTACGTTCAGGCCTTCGGTTCTCATTGTACTCACAAGCATATCACTAAACAAGACCTACAAAAGCTTCAAAGAACTGAAGAGTGCTACCATAAACAGTCACGAGAGGAGTCTCCCTTGCGCTGATCATACTCTTGAGCACACAATAACTCAACAAGGGCCGTCCCAACAGATCTTTTAATCCACTACAACTTAAAAGGCTTGTGGACAATTACACTTTCCAGCCAATCTGTGCCAGTGTAGCACAACAAAACACCTCACAGAGATGAAATGAACCTCACAAGGAGGCAAGTAAAGAGTCTGTAATTATGATTACTATTAGATACTGCTTGATGGAACATACCGCATGTCATTAAGCTTATCTCCACTGCACAAGAAAAAAGACCCAGGAAAAACATTAAAATTACACATTACACCATTGGCCTGTGATATGTTCTCGCCTTGGTTTTACTGTTGCATTATTTTCTTTCAAATAAATGTGAAGGTAGTTATTGCTTAGTAGCTACTGTATTATCACAAAGACCATGAAACTGGTCCACGCTATGTTGATCCTCAAGGCACTATTCAGAAAGCCATATTACTCCAACACAAACTCCAACTATTGCACAGTTAGAAATGGCTTGCTCACAGCCTGTTACTGTGACCAAAACAAATAGAAAAAGTGATGTTGCTATACTGTACATGGGAATGTCTTTAGATGCTAGCATGGGGTAAGTGCTAGGCCTGATGTAATGCATTATGTGTGCTATATGTCTCTGTGTGTCTTATGTATCTGTGCATGCATGTGTGCCTGTGTGCATGTGTGCTTGTCTGTACGTGTGTGTGTGTGTGTGTGTGTGTGTGTGTGTGTGTGTGTGTGTGTGTGTGTGTGTGTGTGTGTGTGTGCGTGCGTGCGTGCGTGCGTGTGCGTGGGTGTGTGTGTGTGTGTGTGTGTGCATGTGCGCGTGCGTGCGTGCGTGTGCGTGCGTGCGTGTGCGTGGGTGTGACTGTCTGACCTGACGCTCTGATTCTGGCGATGGTCCGGGTCGGTGGCATTGAGCAGGGCCACGAAACTGCCCACGGAGATGTTCTCCTCCTTGGTGACCACCATGGGGTCGGGGTAGAAGACGGGCCCCTCGTTGACGTCCAGGACGGTGACGGTGACCGTAGCGGTGGAGCTGGTGCCGTAGCCCACGTCTGGGACCAGCTGCTCCTCATTCTCCACCTTTATCAGCAGAGTGTGGTGCGCTCTGCTCTCATAGTCCAGAGGCTAGACAGGGACAGAGAGAGAGAGAGGGAGAGAGGGAGGGAGGGAGAGAGAGAGGGAGAGAGAGAGAGGGAGAGAGAGAGAGAGATGGAGGGAAGGAGAGGGAGAGAGAGAGAGAGAGAGAGAGAGAGAGATTGTTAATGTACTGTATGTACAAATTTTCTTCTTTAGCAATGCAAACACATGTGTCATGCTTATAAAGCACACTTGAACTTGAACTTGAACTTGAACTTGAACTTGAACTTGAACTTGAACTTGAACTTGAACTTGAACTTCACTGTTACTATTACCCTAGTGTAGCTTTGGCAATAGTGTAAAGCAACATGAGGTGAGCTGAATGGAGCTTTAGTGTTTGTCCTCGGTTACCTTAGCTTTTTTATATGCATTTATATAAATAGACGTCTAGATTATTTGTTCCATGTTTGAGTGTGAATTTTGAGAGAGAGAGAGAGAGAGAGAGAGAGAGAGAGAGAGAGAGAGAGAGAGAGAGAGAGAGAGAGAGAGAGAGAGAGAGAGAGAGAGGGGGAGAGCGCATCCAAACGCTGCATAAGTGGTGTGGGGAACTAAAAACTCAAAGGTTGTTGTTGTTGTTTTCTAAACCTTGTCAAATTTGTCATTGGTTTGGAAGTGGTTGTTTTGTGTTTGTGCTCATATTGCTTTTGTTCCTTGAAGCTTTTTTTTTTGGCAGCATGTCAATGTCACTGGTTTCTTTTAAACACAAACCCTTTGTATTTTAGAAAGGTGCGTAAACACGTAAAAGAGACTTTGTTAATATATTTGAAGATGAATTAGCCTACTGTTTTGCTACCAGAAATGAATTTAAAACAAACTAAATTAAGAAGACACGACTCAAACAAACAAATATGATGTCATGTTAGGACCGTTAGGGATCACTGATGAAAATGAAGATATATGCTAGAAACTTTAAAGGTCTTTGGATATCCCTGACATCTGCGTTAAGCACTAAAATAACATTTGGAGCACTGGAGGTCTTTGTGTATCTCGGGGGAATTGAGAGCATTTGGACGGCCCTGAGATACACACTAGGCCTTAGCATGATAGGCAAGACTACATGTGCTTGGGTGTCCTTGTGACAGGGAATTTGAATGTGTTTTGGTGTTCTTGTGTAATGGGTCTCTGTGGGATGTTTGGGCGTAAAACTATAGCTAGTGGACTGAATGTTGGGTTGTCCCTTATGTTACTGATAATGTATAAGTGTCCATGTATTAGGGAAATTACAGTCTTAGGGTGCCCCTGTCTGTCTTTGAGTGTCCCTGTACTAGGGAATTGATGTTTTTTGAGTGTCCCTGTATGAGGGAAATGACAGTCTTAGGGTGCCCATGTATGAGGGAACTCACAGTCTTAGGGTGCCCCTGTATTAGGGAACTGGTTGTCTTTGGGTCTCCCCATGTTAGGTGACTGAATATTGTATAGGTGTTCCTGTGAGCGGTACCTTGATGACAGACAGCATGCCCTCGTTGTTGTCGGGGTTGGTGGTGATCTCGAAGCTCTGGTTGGGGTCTCCGTTGATGATGGAGTAGATTGCCCGCCAGGCCCCTGTGGCTGGGTCATCACGGTCATCCACGGTCAGGTTAACCACCACGCCAGTCGAGCCTTCATCTACTATGGCCTGGAACTGCAGAACACACACACACACACACACACACACACACACACACACACACACACACACACACACACACACAAGAGAGAGAGAGAGAGAGATGGTGGTTATAGAGGTGACTATACAAGAGGACACTGATAGTGTATGTGAGTGTTTACATGTGTCTATGTGTGTGTGTGTGTGTGTGTGTGTGTGTGTGTGTGTGTGTGTGTGTGTGTGTGTGTGTGTGTGTGTGTGTGTGTGTGTGTGTATTTTGAGTCTTAGGGTTTAATTTGGGAATCTAATAAGCAAGTTTGACTGAGGAACTGTCCATGGTGCTGAAGTGACTGTAGAGTTTCTAGGTGCAGGATCAAGATATGGGAGGTTAACATTTCAAGTGACAGGTGTCAATCATCCCCAAGGGCTCCTTCCAATTGCTGTCCTTATGCAACAATTGGAAGGAGGCAATTGCAGTCTGATATGCTGTGGTGAGCCATTAACTAACACAGCCACTCTCACATACCGAATCACAGTACCATTCCTCAGTACATTCATGTGTGTGTGTGTGTGTGTGTGTGTGTGTGTGTGTGTGTGTGTGTGTGTGTGTGTGTGTGTGTGTGTGTGTGTGTGTGTGTGTGTGTAGCAAGGAAACCTCAGACACCTGCATACTAGCTGGATGGAACTAAACACACTTAATCAACACCAGGCTTTATCACAGTGGGGAATCCCAAAGTGGAGCAGACATCCCCTTTGTGTGGAGACGAGATGAAAACGCAGTCCCTTTTTTTATCCATCTCTTGACTTAAAAAACAGTGTAATACAGATTTGTCACGCTTACGTGGGGGGGGGGGGGAGTTTTAAACAACCCTGGGAGGAAATGGAAGAACCTGCTGTCATGTTTTTTAATAAAACATAAAACATGGTTGATTGGGGGAGGGGAAGAGAGAGACACATTTGGCCTGGAATCGTTTGGTGTCCCAAAGCAGCAGAGGCTAAATGCAGGAGCTGAGACAAGCTGTGGCTGATCCTCTCACTGGACTACCAAACAGAGAGAGAGAGAGAGAGAGAGAGAGAGAGAGAGAGAGAGAGAGAGAGAGAGAGAGAGAGAGAGAGAGAGAGAGAGAGAGAGAGAGAGAGATAGAGGGGGGGGGGAGAGAGGGGGAGAGAGAAAGAGGGAGTGCTTGCCAAAAGCTCAAAGCACAGACAAACGCACACAGACAGACACACAGAGAGAGACGTACCATTTTCTGTTTTGTCTGCCTGCTTTGGCAATATGAGTACCCCTTGTCATGCCAATAAAGCACTTTTGAATCTGAATCTGAATCAGACAGACACACACAAACACACATATAGGTAAAGACAGGAAAAAACAAAAAAATGCTTGAAAGAATGTGAGTATGTGTGTAAGACTGTGCCCATGTCACATCGTGTTCTCGTTAACTCCTGCAAGTATGTGCATGAGTGTGTGTGTGCT
>NC_085003.1:30342560-30345060 GCF_963854185.1 Sardina pilchardus
TTTTATACCTCTTCTACTGTTCCAAACAACACTACACTTACGTGGTAGTGAGTAGAGGATCCCTAAAGCCAAATCGAAGTATCCCCACGTCTTTATGTGGTCGGATAGAGAGTCCAGAACGAATTTAATCGAGTCAGTACCTTTCCGGAAATGTCGCTACTGCAGCTAGCAACGTTTCAACAACACTTTATTAACATTTCCGGAAAGGTACGGACTCGATTAAATTCATTCTGTACTCTCTATCCGACCACATAAAGACGTGGGGATACTTCGGTTTGGCTTTAGGGATCCTCTACTCACTACCACGTAAGTGTAGTGTTGTTTGGAACAGTAGAAGAGGTATAAAAATAGCGTTTTGTAGCGGCGAAAGGACATGCCCGAGTCACTTCCAGGCTAACGAGTTTTGGCTAAAAACGGTGAGCTCGAACTTTCTCAAAATACATCCGAATGACATGATTTTGGTGTCAGCTCAACGTATGTACTCCCAATAGTCCGAAAAATTGATCTAAAGTGCATTTCACTCCGGATTATCCCTTTAAGTAAGAACATTCATGGTTCTGCACCACTTCAAAGGGTAATATGCAGGTGGTTATAACTGTGGTGGCCTGGTCACAGTACCATGTCATGAGGCTTTTTTTATTAAGGTGTCTCTCTCTCACCTTCATCTACAGAAACCCATCAACCAAACTATTTCCATCTAATCTGTGGGAAGAGTGGGGAAATCTGTGCTTCTCAATGGCTGGGAGTGACTGCACACAGATCTCATGATGCATTCGTTGCCTTGCCACATATCTCATGGTGCATTCTTAGCCCTTACTAGAGATCTCTGGCTACCGTAATTTCCCATCTATTAGCCACATGTTATACATTGATTTTGCCAAATGTTTGCATCTATGAGATTAATACACAGGGACAGTTAATATGGTATTATGTTACTAGCATAAAACACTGTCCTGCGGCTTACGTATACACAATGCAGCTAATACACAGGAAAACATACGCCTCAGCTCTGACCCAGCATACCAGCATCAAGCGACTGCCATAGAGCCAAACGGGTGTTTTCCTTGAACTCAAGGGCAGTTGAAGTGTGTTGTGCCTTTCAAACCATTGAAATCAAACATTTGGCATAATCAATCATTCAGTTTAAACACACACACACACACACACACACACACACACACACACACACACACACACACACACACACACACACACACACACACACACACACACACACACACACACACACACACACACACACACAATAAGAGCCAAGGCTAGTAGTTGTGGTTTGGCCGAGTTGTGGACAGCATTTGAGGTGAAGCACAGGCCTGTTGGCTGTCCAGCTCTCAAGCTCTCAGCAGGATTAAACGGCACAATGGAGAGTTGTCCCCAGGCACAGCAGCACTCTGGACACAATGCACTGAAGTGTAAAGGTGCTCCTCAGAGAGCAGGGGGAGGCAGGAGGCGTGTGTGTGTGTGTGTGTGTGTGTGTGTGTGTGTGTGTGTGTGTGTGTGTGTGTGTGTGGTGGCAGGGGGTAGGTGGACACAATGCACTGAAGTGTACAAGTACTCCTCAGAGAGCAGGGGTAGGCAGGAAGCACAGCTGGTATCTGGAGAATTAGAGCTCCAAACCCAAACAGCACTTTGGATGTGGTGTCAAGGGAGTAAGGGACAGTGTGTGTGTGTGTGTGTGTGTGTGTGTGTGTGTGTGTGTGTGTGTGTGTGTGTGTGTGTGTGTGTGTGTGTGTGTGTGTGTGTGTGTGTGTGTGTGTGTGTGTGTGTGTGTGTGTGTGTGTGTGTGTGTGTGTGTGTGTGTGTATGCGTGTGTGTGTGTGTGTGTAGAGGCGGGGCTACAGGGAGGTGGGGTGAGGGGTAGGGGAGATTGTCTTTGGTGCAACCTACCAGAAAGATTTGTGGCAAATATGATAGTTTCCTGACTGTTTCGGGACAGCAATGCATCAGTGTCAGGGAGCCGATTTGTTACTGGAGTGTTGCAGTGATGTTGGTGGAGTGTTACATTGCTACCTGTCCAGTGTGTGTGTGTGGAAGGAAGCACACAGCTGTCATAAAGCCAGCAGCAGAAGCTTTTCAACATTCAAGATAGAAAGTCACACACATTTCACACACACACACACACACACACACACACACACACACACACACACACACACACACACACACACTGTACACACACTGTACACACACACACACACACACACACACACAGGCCACACAGATCGTCAATGGCATCTCTCCAAAGCACACACTCTAACAGGCAGCTTACACCTCACTTGCCGTTGAGGGGGGGGGGGGGGGGGTCCCCCTTCGCACACTCCCCATTACCCACAAAGCACCACGGTCACGCTGTGATTAATTGCCATGCCAACCCTTAATTACACTACGATGAGAATCAAGGGGCTCTTTTCATATCTGGGCCACTTGAACTCAAAAGCTGACCCACTTCTCCTGCCTGTACCTCACACGAGAGGAGAACGGA
>NC_085003.1:30347560-30350060 GCF_963854185.1 Sardina pilchardus
TAGCCGCAGCTGAAAGCTGATGATGTCAGCTGCCCAGCGGTTTCACAAACAACCACAGACACGAGAGAGGCCCCCTGCACACAAACAGACACACAGATCGGCAGACAAACAGACCGACCGACAGACAAACAGACAGACAGACAGATTGTGGGTTGTTCAGTCCTGCCAAGAAATGGAATAAACTGCAGTGTAGACAGTCAGTTTGCACTATAAGTGAACAGCAAGATGACACGTGCACCAGTCCAGACATCCACATGCTTACACACAGTCATACACACACACGCACACACAGACACACATGCTGTACACTCTTAAAATGAATGTGCTGAAAACAACACATCTCTATGGGCAGATAAGGACAGCACAGTTTGTATTGCTCCCCATACAATCTCTTGTTATTTCCTGCACAATATGTGATGGAAATAACACCAAAATAACACAACTCATGTTGTTTTTAACAAATCTCTGCGTCCAGATTAGAAATGACACAGTGCGCTGTTTCCAACACATTCTTTAGCTATTTGTCACACAGCATGTATTGAAAAAAAAACACAACTCGTGGTGTTTTTAACACACACATCCACACACCCGCCCCACACACACACACACTCACATAAATTCAGTGACTTATATATCTCACATCTCGAGTAAGAGCATAAACAAGATAACCCCCCCCCCCCCCCCGGCCACACACACACACACACACACACACACACACAAACACACACACACGGCTTCTTCCATGTTAACTCTCATCTGTGTGTTATTATGGGTGTGTTGGTGAGCATCTTTAGCGCGGTACAGCGCGGCGCATCGGCCCAATGTACAGTAGCGCTCCGCGGGCAAGTGCAGCTGCGGAGGCCAGCGGTTGCCGGGGCGATGGCGGGTCCCCCGGCGCCCACTTCCCCAGGAGTGGCGGGGGCTAATTGGGGTCAAGGTCAGAGTTTAAGGGGGTGGGTGGGGGGGGTGGGGCTCGGCCAAATGGAGCGGGAAAAAGAGCCGGCATAATCTAATCAGGTGGCTCATCAGGCCGATGCCTAATCGCTGCCAATTACCCCCGGGCAGCTTCCAGAAGCTCGCATCCAGCATCCAGCATCCAGCATCCAGGGGCCGGATATAACTCTGATGCACCATGCAACCCCAGAGCTTCCATAACAACACACACACACACACACACACACACACACACACAGTAACAGACACAGTATCGGGTAGGACACATCAAATGAGACTGAGAGGTAGCAGAGTCAATAGATAGATAAAATAAACACCTACAAAACCTAATAGAGACATGCTCACACTGCTGTCTGTTATGTTTTGCCGTCTTAATGAAATGATTGAATTCTTGCATTGATTCTGCTACACAGGTTGCATCCTGAACTGTCTGCCTGAGGGCACATTTCACATCCCAGCTTCAGGATGTGTTTTGGTCATTTAGGAATCTCTGAACCTCCCTAATCATAGATGTTTCACAGAGAAGAGTGTTCGTGTGTGCGTGCGTGCATGCGTGCGTGCGTGAGCGTGCGTGCGTGCGTGCGTGCGTGCGTGCGTGCGTGCGTGCGTGCGGTGCGTGCGTGGAGTGCGTGCGTGCGTGCGTGCGTGCATGCGTGCGTGCTATAATAGAAAGGGAGGTGTGTTGACTGAACGAGCGAGAGGGTGGACAGATGAGTGGCAGGGGTGGGTTGGTGGAGTGGTGCTCTGTGAACAGGGGGACAACACTGTGGCCATCAAAGGCCCATCTGGAGAGAGGTGGTGGTGGTGGTGGTGTGGAGGAGGTGGAGGTGGTGGAGGTGGTAGTGTTGGTGGCTGGGGGCGCTGGTGGCGGTCGTAATGCTGGCAGGTGCTGCTATTTAAGAGCTAATTAGATTACGCTGGATCAATGCGGCAGACATGCTGTGGGAGCAGAGGTGTGTCCCCAGGGTACCAGGGGTCTACGCTGTGTGTGTGTGTGTGTGTGTGTGTGTGTGTGAGTTTGTGTGTGTGTGTGTTGTGTGTGTGTGTGTGTGGGTGTTGTGTGGTGAGTGTCTGCTGCGTTGTGTGTGTGTGTGTGTGTGTGTGTGTGTGTGTGTGTGTGTGTGTGTGTGTGTGTGGTGTGTGTGTGCGTGTGTGTGCGTGCATGTGTGTATGTGTGTGCGTGTATGTGTGTGAAAAAGAGAGGCAAGAGGCGGAAGGGAGGGCGCGTCAAATCACTCAGCAGCTGATTTGGGTTTAATGAGTCTCCTGGAAGCGAAGGCTGGCCGTTCCACCGGGCGGCCTCTTCCCCAGACACACACCCTTCACGGGGAGAATACCGATGAGAGAGCAGCGCAGGGGGACAGGCCATCGCCATGCCAATAAGCACTAAGCGCATCACATCCCACTGCCCACGGAGGATCGGGGGAAAATGACTGCTGTTCTGGAGAAAACAGCGGAGAGCTGTTAAAGTCGCACCAACAAGATCTGCTCTCGGGGTCCCCCTTCAGTTAGGAAGCGCAATAAAAAACAAAGTAAAATTTCAAAT
>NC_085003.1:30353437-30385937 GCF_963854185.1 Sardina pilchardus
TTCTCTCTGTCCCTGTGACTGAAAGAGCCAGCGGCATCTCTGATGTTTTCAAACACAGACGCAGACGACAGAGGCAAAGCCATTCCCTGGGTGAAGGAGATGGAGGAGGATAATTACATCTCTTCATCTACACAGGCCCAGGTAGAGTACTCACTCGTTACACACCCTCAGAGTCCTAATTAGAGCCCAATCTCACAGGCCTGTGAGGAGACAGAGCCCAGCTCACACCGCTGTCCAGCCAGTCGAGTCTCAGGGCATAGAAGTGACAGCCGCGCCAGACGAACACTACTCACAGAGGTCTTCCCTCTCTATCTCCCCACCCCCACAGAGCTTCATCTCTCACATGTCTCCCGGTACTGCAGTTGGAGAGTCAGAAACATGAGAGACACGAGAAACATGAGAATCGCTGCCATATGCTCCTAGAACATACAATAGCCGGGTTTGCTAGAATTGTTAAGAAGCTCTTAAGTGCTAAGAACTTCTTAGGAGCGTTGTACGAATGTTCTAAGAACGCTCCTAAGAAGTTCTTAGCACTTAAGAGCTTCTTAACAATTCTGGAAACCCGGCCAATATCTGTTATACTATTATGAGAGGGTTTTGTGAGAAAATACAAGTCATATCTTCATAAAGACATGTGTTGCTTCTGTGGGGCAGTGTAAGTGGCGTAAGTGGCCTAAGTGGACAGCTAAGACACAATTTCAGAGTGTTATCCTACCGTTAGGTGGCCCTTTAGGGGTGAAGTGAACAAAAACTCACCACTGACACAAATTCCTGATAAAGAATAATAACGCCTTTTAAAATCTACCCAACCAGTGGGATTTATTAACAGTAAGAAATAAAGGTGACACAAGTCCAAATCAATCCCACAAGACAAAATCCGAGGCTGAGAGGAAGCAAAACAGTCTGCAGTCCCCACACCAAAAGCCTCTCACAGGAACAGGATTTACCCCTCAACCAATCAGCTGGTCAGGAACTGCTAATCAAGCTCTTCACATACAGGTTACTTGAGCAGAGAATGGAAGGGGAAGAGGGACAAACAGCACAGGGACACATACAGCTGCAACGAGAGATATTCCCTTCTATGGGTCCTCACTGAAACCTCCCTCTTGAACCTCATCCAAGTTTAGAGATGCTCAACGCCAAAGATCAGGCACCAGGAGAGCTTGTTCTTATTCCTTTGGCATAAGCATACACCTCTCTCTCTGCTGTCTACACATCTGTGTCTGTGTGTGTGTGTGTGTGTGTGTGTGTGTGTGTGTGTGTGTGTGTGTGTGGTGTGTGTGTGTGTGTGTGTGTGTGTGTGTGTGTGTGTGTGTGGGTGGGTGGGTGTGGGTGGGTGTGGGTGCGTGCCTGCATATACTGCATGCCTAGACACCAACCATCCCAAAGGCAAACGCTTTCATTAAGAACATGAGTCAGCAATGCTCCCGAGCTTTCCTCAGCCTTTAATTAAACTGAGGGAGAAATTAATAAACAAAAAGAGGTAATTAATTAATAGACAGCATTAGGCAAATCTAACATGCAAATTTGACACGGTCTGCGTTGGGTAAACAATACCCTGCATTAAGTCTATTAATGCTCTAATGCCTCTGAGCCTAGCGCTCCTGACGTGGCTGGGGAGAACCCTAGTGGGGCACAGGGGTTCTGCGAATCTAGCACCAGTCACATCTCACGGAACACATATACAAGCATCATGTTACACCACACTTATTGAGATTTTATTAAAGTCTTGATATAAGACAGACCATTTGATTACTATTGGCCAGGTGTGTGGGCTGCTTGGTTCATTAACCCAATGAGAAGTTCCATCACCTTATTCAAGTTGAGTCACCATGGCAATGTCATCACATGCGCTCTGGCATAGTGCACAATTCACAGTAAGCTTGAGTGGGTGGTACTGTACATCAATTTTAGAGCAGCATTCAGATATATGTTTTCATTGCAAACAGAAGAAGCCTTTCACTCTCCACCTTGAAGCTTTTCCACAAGTTCTGATTAAATCCATTTCATGATTAAAAAGACTGTTGCTATATATATATATATATATATATATATACAGTATATATATATATATATATATATATAATGCCACTTCTGTGCTGCCCAAACAACATACATCTCCCATCCTTCAGTTTCTCATGGTTCCTTTTGAAAACTACTTGGACATGGCAGGGAGTGGACAAAGCATCCCCCTATTTCAAAGGTTAAAAGACCAACTTCCTGTCAGTGGTCACTGACTGGTGAATACTAGACTGTACCATTACTTGTGGGTCCTTCTGATTGAATCATGAGAGAGAGACACTGACCCTCGATTATCAATCGAATGTAGACACCACTGCTTCTCTGAAAGCAAGAATAAACTTAAATGAATCATTAAATTAAAATAATTTCAGTGGTTCATCGACTCGGCACTTCTGCATTCGCTTTGTGGCCCTCTATCGGCTATAATCACACTATGTAAGTTTACCAGATCGATGAGCGGATCTGTATTTCGATGGAATGAGACATAAGAAACTACAAATTTGACTTGAGTCAATGTCACAATACATTATGCTTTCATAAAATCGTGCAACATACTCTGCCTTGTCTGAGGACATTGTTATTTGCTGGATAAACAAATTGTGTGTGTGTGTGTGTGTGTGTGATAGAGGAAAAGTGCTTTAGTGTTACTTCACTCATGCGATTCATAACACATTCATATCACTCCAATTCCAGCATAAGAAGAAGTACAGGCGTTGTGAATGTGGCAGCTGAAAACAAGCCTAGAGGTACCATTTATGGCAAGAAAAAAAAAATTCTCCGACCTTGACATAGCCAAGGTGACATTCCAAGTCCAGTTGAACCAGTTAGTTTTGGCAGTCAGAAAATTGGCATCAAAGGAAGCCAGCATGCGGACTTGCGAAGGCTACAAATATGCAGGAAACCCATTTTAAACTATGTACAAGAGTTGAGACATGACGTGAGATTTGAGTGTAGCCACCGCTCACGTTCAGGTTGATAAATACCAAAGCTTTGCATGGAAATGACCGTCCACCTAATCCTACGCCTGTTTTATGTCATACATTTGTTTCGTAAACGAAGATCACGTACTGTTTCAAGAAACATATCCTTAGACAACATGGCATGCATAAAACAGAACAGTGTGTATTACATCCCATTCATACCATTTGTATACTCTTGAGTTATAGCCTACCAAGGTAACAAGTAAACAACCGGCCTCGTGATAAAATCATCTTTCAGGTTAATGCCTTCCCTGTGGCTGCGGAGAGGCTTATGCAAACAGGTTTGAGCCCTTCAGCACATAGCTATCTGGGGTCTGCTCTAGCCGTGGAGTTGTGCCACTGGCTGTGCTGCGCTGTGCTGCGCTTGATCAAAGCCCCCCTGGACGTGTCTGACACCGCGTGGAGGATGCAGAGCGCTGATAAGCCTCCATACGTTCAGTCTGTCTGTCTGTCTGGCGCCCGAGAGGAGGCGGACTCTGTGCCATTTCAACCTGGCCTTGAACAAGTGTTCCTGTTCCCCCGTCTACCTCTCTGACTCATGCACTAACCCTTAAGTACATTCTCCAGCTTGAATAATGTTCTTCTCACTCTCTCTCGCTCTCTCTCTCTCTCTCTCTCTCTCTCTCTCTCTCTCTCGCTCTCTTTCTCTCTCTTTCTATCTCTTTCTCTCTCTTTCATTCTCTCTCTGTCTCTTCCTCTCTCTCTCTCCTTGCACTAGTGCTCTTGTATTCTCACACTTCCTTACATTCCCTCCCTGCCAGTTTCTTGGAAATATCACCCCCATACCTATTCTTGCATTTCTCTACCTTCGTCACACCTTCTCTGTCTCTGTCTCTTTTTTACTCTTATTTTTACTCCTCTCTACCCCTCTTCTCATCTACAACACACAACAACTGACTTTAAGATTTCAGTCACACACTTAAGAAAACGAAGATTATAATCAGATTTCTTGTGCAACGCTCAGTGACATGGCAGTCTTACATGGGTTTGACGTACTGCAATAGTGTGTGTGTGTGTGTGTGTGTGTGTGTGTGTGTGTGTGTGTTTTTGCAGCTGTGCTTATCTTTCTGGCTGGGAGGCCACAGCCTCTTATCACACATATCCATCAACATTACTGCCGGCGAGACACTCTTCTAGCTGACCACAGCCAACACAAACACTGCCGCCTGTGTGTGTGTGTCTGTGTGCATGTGGGTGGGTGTGTGTGAGTGTGTGGGTGTGTGTGTATAACATTTATCCATGCAGAGAATGTGATTGAGAACAAGCTAAGAATAGACACAGAGCTCTATCAACTCCACATCTCAAAAATGCCCAGCACCTACTACAGTACAATACCAACTGGTGACTAAGTCTCAAGACAGCCCAAAGTCTCCAGCCAGCAACAGAGCTTATTAGTCTCTCAGTGGTCTTGTCCCCGCAACCTCCCTCTGTCAGAAAATGGCCTCACTTTTCCTCCAGTGGTCATACTCGCCCCCAATGCCCCCTGTCTATTGTTCTTTCTCCCACTCTCTCACTCTTTCTCCTTCTCTCTCTCTCTCACCCTGTTCCTCTTTTGCTCTGTCTCACTCTTTCTCTCTCTCTCTCTCTCTCTCTCTCTCTTTTCCCGCTCTCGCTCTGTCTCGCTCTGACTCCCTCTCTCTCTCTCTCTCTCTCTCTCTCTCTCTCTCTGTCTCCCTCTCTCCCTCTCTCTCTCTCTTGTTCTCTGTCTCTGTGCTCTCTGTGTCCCTGGCAGACTCTCAGCACGGTGCAGTGTGGTGGTAGTTTGTCTTATTACAGCTATGAGCTCAAGCAGACTCTGTTCCCGTGGCCCCTCGGCTCTCTAGCTCTGACTGAAGAAGAGTAGCCCGTCTCCTGATCCACTCCCTAGCCACTTACAAATGAGATAGAGAGGGAGGGGAGGAGAGGAAGAGAGAGAGAGAGAGAGAGAGAGAGAGAGAGAGAGAGAGAGAGAGAGAGAGAGAGAGAGAGAGAGAGAGGGAGAGAGAGAAAAAAATGAAGGAGGGACAGAGAGATAGAGAGACCAGAGAGAGAAAGCAAGAGAGCTAGCGAGTAGGGCAGTGGCACTGACATTTATCATGTTCTGGGTCCAGGGCTTTTACTGAGCACCTCTCATGTTGGCTATTCACTGCTTGGACATCAGGGCCAGCGGATCCATCCACGGACAAAGAGGCAGCTGTTTAGCAAAGGCACCAGTAATAGACTAAGCTCCTGCAGCAGTGTGAGTGCAGGTAGGAGAAATGAAAGAAGCAAAGAACGAGTGGGAATGAGCAAAACAAATAATAACAAAAAAGGAAAGATGGTAAACACACTGAAGTTGTGAAAGGTCACAATAAAGAATGCTTTTCAAAAGGGAGACTTATTTTTCTAGTTTACCAGTCAAAAATAAATTGAGAAAATACAGGGTAAATAGAGAAAGATAAATACACTGTGGGCAGGAAGTCTGTAAGTCTGTTTACCCCACAGAAGTCATCACATATACTGAGGAGGGATTTATCTTAAATCTCTAATGTCCTTATATTAACTGTCTGGCGTTCTCCATATCTGGAAGCACACTCAATGGAGAAGCCATCATCTCTGAGTGCTTTTGAGCAGATTGGAGTATGGAGACTACAGTCAGGGATAATTAGTGAGTTGACTTCAAAACACCATTGCATTAAACTGAAATCAGGAGTCTCCATGTCTCCAAGTGAAGTGGCTCTTGATGCACTTTAAGGGATGTTTTTAGGGAGCGGTCGGTTTGAGGGAATATCAAAAATGAACGCATGACTTTAATGAAGACGGAGAGCTTTGTGCTGTCGTGATGTGCTCGTCCTCGTCTGCTTATAAGCTATTCTCAGCACCCCTTTAGAATTCCCCTCGCCGCCGCTGCTGCTGGGCGGTGATTGACAGGTCGGAGGTCAGGAGTCTTGGCTTGCTCAGGGGGGCGGGTGTGGCCTTTGGCAGGTGCTAGGGTAAATCACAGCTGTGATTGGTGTAATAATCAGCTAGCAGGGCATTGTGGGAAGTGGTGTGGCGGGCCTCACGCCTGCAGTGGTGCAGATGACCTTTTCCGGTGGCTGGCATTATAAAAAGGCTCTCCCAGCGCAGGGGGGAATGTTTAAGTAGCGGCTAGCGGCCACTCCACACCCATTAGAACGGGGCTTTTTGGCAAATCAAAATAAAAGGGATGTGCTAAGCTCCATTAGGTTCCCTCTCTGCACAGTAGTAGCAGCATGTGGAAATGCACTTATTCATTCTCTCACAGACACGTACATATCAGCACATGCATTTATAGTAAGGCCAAGAAGAGCCTTCAACATGCATAATACAGTGCTCTCTCACAAACACACATATTTACACACATTTGCGAACAAAGAAAGCTAAAAAAAAAGAAAAAAAATGATGGTTAAATATAAATAATGCCAGATTGGTCATCCTCAAGTGAGATTAAAAAAAAAAAAAAACACTGGTAAATGGTATGCACTCGCTAAACACACCTTTTCTAAGAACTCCCTTCCGTCATTCTTCCGTCAGTGTCGACTTGACAGCACTATAACTGCCAACTGAAGCTGTGTTATTTCTTTCTTTATTATTATTTTCGGTCGGGGGCAATTTGAAAAGTGTTTCAAATCCTATCTCAAGCTGGACACATGTCCTAAAAGGCTCCGGTAAGCCAGTCGCGGTGACGGGCAGAGCCGAGCTCTTCCCCTTAGATCCCTCCGGGCCAGCCTTGACCTTTAGCCACACCGAGGCCAACAGGAGCTCAGTGGAGGGGATTAGGCCTGCGCCACATCAGTCAAAAAAACCACATGAAATAAACTTGATGGGGTGAGGGCTTGGGTGCAACTGGAAACGAGAGATAGAGAGAGAGAGAGAGAGAGAGAGAGAGAGAGAGAGAGAGAGAGAGAGAGAGAGAGAGAGAGAGAGAGAGAGAGAGAGAGAGAGAGAGAGAGAGTGTTCATGTATCCTTACTTTTTCTTTTTTGATGCTATACTTCTCCTTTTTTGAAGTTATGCTGCTATATTGTTGTGAATGCTTGGGGAACGGAATGCATGATTTCCCATGCCAATAAAGCACTTTTGAATGGAAAGAAATCGCATTGAAGTGAGGGATCAGAAGAAGTGAGAGAGCAAGGGGGAGAGAGCGAGAGTTTTCTAAACTTTTACACCTTAATTGAGCCATTGCATGGATCAAGGACATCCCATAAACCGACTACACCAACACCATGAAATAAGAGAAACACCGAGGGAGATTTAACATAACACAGCGCGCCACGCTCTCAAATCTACCACAGCCAGATCTCCAGCAAATCTAACACGCTGCCGCTTCAACAACAGTGTCTTTTCTTCCACAACTTGCTACGAGACGGGATTGTGCCCAGTCTCCGCTCCCCGAGGCCAAAGGTCTTTATTAATTCATAGAGGCACTGGCCTGAAATAACCTTTGGCTATGGTGATCAGAGGACGGTGTGTGTAATGCAGTAGTGTGTCCGGAGCTGTTGAGCTGTGCGCCGGAGTATTCCTCTCCCTGCTTCTCATGCAGCCTACATCGGATACCGGCTCCTTCTCAGTCCCCCCCTTGAGGTATGGAGGTCTCTTCTTTATTACACTCCAGCTCTCCGTCTCTCTCTCTCTCTCTCTCTCTCTCTCTCTCTCTCTCTCTCTCTCTCTCTTTCCCTCCCTCCCTCCCTCCCTCCTCGTCATCTCACATTCCTCTGATGAGATCCAGAGGGGTAAGGGAGTGACCGTGTGTGTGTGTGTGTGTGTGTGTGTGTGTGTGTGTGTGTGTGTGTGTGTGCATGTGTTAGTGTGTGTGTGTGTGTGTGTAGGGGTGTGCTAGGTGTGTAGGTGCATGTATTTGTAATTGTGTGTGTGTGTGTGTGTGTGTGTGTGTGTGTGTGTGTGTGTGTGTGTGTGTGTGTGTGTGTGTGTGTGTGTGTGTGTGTGTGTGTGTGTGTGTGTGTGGACACTCATGAGAAAAGTCACTCAGTAACAATGAAGCCCTCAATAGCACATTACTCAGCTGACTGAACTCTCTCAAAGGCATTTTGGCAGACGCACTGCTCTCCATGTCTCCATGCAAATAACGGACACAATCCTGCAAGATACCGCCGACAAATTAGGGCAGGCTCCAGGAAAAGCTTTACTTTCATTTACTGCACTCAGCACTGAGCTCCTACACACACACACACACACACACACACACACACACACACACACACACACACACACACACACACACACACACACACACACACACACACACACACACATAGATACAGACAAACACACACAGACAGACACAGAGAAACAGACACACAGACACACACACACACAGACAAACACAGGGACACAGACACAGACACAGACACAGTCACAAACACACACACAGAGACATAGACACAGACAAACTCACACAGAGACAGACACAGAGAAACAGACACACACACAAACACACAGACAAACACAGGAACACAGGGACACAGACACACACACACACAGACACAGTCAGACACACACACAGGCACACACACAGAGACATAGAGTAGACACAGACAAACACACACACACACACACACACACACACACACACACACACACACACACTGTCAAACAAGATGAATAGGGGATGGCAACAGTAAAAAAAAAAAGCACTCTGAAAACCTCCTTCACTCTAACATCACCAGGAAAAAAATAAACCTTTCATGAAAATGGGCTCTCTGGTGAGGAGGTGGCATGACAATAGCCGTCCTTTACACAGGGCTCAGGTCAGACTCATCCAAGAGCAGTCCGTGACCCGTGGTCAAGATGAAACACTCTACTGATCGGAGATCGGACAAAAGGGATTTGACCTGAGCAGGTGAGGGGAGGCTAGAGTGAATTAGTCAATGGTGAATGTGCCCATGGTTATCAGTAGGGATGCACCCAGATCATAATGTGTTATTTGGAAAAGCACAGAAAATGTGACATACTGCAAATGTTACAGCGACAGTTCTGGTGCTTAGCAGATGCTTTTGTCCAAAGCGACATACAAACAAAACAACACAATAATCACATTTAGCAGCTGATCAGACTATACACAGTAGTGTTGACTGAAGTGTAAATGTATACTGTAGCTCCACAAACATGCAACGTCTTTATTCCCACAATAACAAGACAAGTGTCAGGTCAATGGCTGACTACACACACACACACACACACACACACACACACACACACACACACACACACACACACACAGACACAGACACACACACACACACACACACACACACACAGACACACACACACTCCATGGCCTCCCACCACTGCTCTAACACCTCTCTGTCTCAGACAAACACTTCCTGTTTTTTCAACCACTCTTCCTACTCTCTCTCTCCCTCCCTCCCTCATGTTCTCCTGTGCCTGCCTGTCGGCTGGAATAAAACGGCATTGCCAACAGGTGGAAAACCGTGCCCAGGAATGCAATAATGCACCTCTGAGAGCGCCTCTGAAAGACTCAAGTCCTTTTACCACATGTCTTTCCTAAACATCCTCACGGGTGAAATTACTGGATTCAGCTGCAGCTCATTGGATTATTCATTCATTGCACATTTCTGAATTATTTTCGCCATAATTCATCCATGAAGATAACAGCCTTTAGCAATACTATGTGTTTAATCAACAGTTTTCAAAAAGAGTTCGACTACCTGCTACAACAGCTAGCCCAATTTTTGTTTTGTCTTTTTAAATATGTTTTATATTCATTCATATTTGTTTATTTATTCATCTTACTTGTGAAACCCTAATCTGTGAGGTTTTAATATGGGCTGCTTTTATTGATATCGTGGTTGTCTTCCTTTTAACGGAAAATAAAGCAAACTTAAAAGCAAATGTCTCTCTCTCTCTCTCTCTCTTTCTCTCTCTCTCTCCCTCCCTCTCTTCTCCTAGTTTCAAGCAATCACTTTGTTTTGCTCTTTTTGTGTCCACTTTCCTTCACTTTCTCCTCTGAACTCTTTTCCCCTTTCTGCCTTTTGCATTCTGTTTGCTCTTTCCTCCCCCCCCCCCTCTCTCTCTCTCTCCCTTATCCCTTCCTCCTCCCTCTCTATCTTTCTTGCCCTTTTAGCGTCTCCTTAGGATGAAGATAAAGTAAGTCTGCTCAAGCCAGCAGATTGTTTTAGCATGCTGCATTTTTGAAAAGGTCTCTGTGATTTATTTTTTTACATTCCCCCCATCCCCCCCCCCCCCCCCCCCCTAAACATCACGTCGCTCCTGGCATAATTCCACTGGCAGTGACCTTATGTGAATTCACACTGAACTAAACTTCTGTGTAAACAGTAAGTATGAACGGAAGCTGCAGAGTAAGAATGGGAAACAAACAACAAAAAAATGAACACATGCAGAAGAGCGCTCGGCCAATTCACTTATTCACTAAGGTACCTTGTGCCAAAACAAACAACCCATGGCCCTGCTGACCTTGTGGTGTTCTCCTCTGAATTCGGCTGTAAGGGAAAGTCATTAATATTGATTGGCACCGGGACGCAGAGTCCTGATCTGACTTAGTTAAGAGGTGGGAGGTGGAAGGGGACGGTGTGGGCTCTTACAGGGCAATGCTGAGATGTCCTCCGAGATACGCTACATTCAAGAGCTGGCACACGTGCCCACAGACACGTACATGCCCCATCACACACGCACGCACGCACGCACGCACGCACGCACGCACGCACGCACGCACGCACGCACGCACGCACGCACGCACGCACGCACGCATGCACACACACACACACACACACACACACACACACACACACACACACACACACACACACACACACACACACACACACACAGACACACACACACACACACACACACACACACACACACACACACACACAGACACACACACACACACACACACACACACACACACTTCACAATCTTCAGTCTATCTTGAGTGAGTGTGAGGTGCAGACCAGACACTGCCTGACTGTGCTGCAGATCTACTGGAGTTCTCTGTGTCTCTCAGGTAGGCTGAATTGCAGATCACACCCTTTGATCTCTCTCCTCTCTCCATTCATCTTGCTCTCTCCCTGTCCATGCGTCCAACACCTCTCCACTGACCATCTCTCTCTCCCCCGCGCACACAAAGACACATTACGTTCATTCATGTTTGTTGAAAATAGTCATGGGCTCGTGACGCACAACCATCTATCAGATTTACCAGCCCAGCAATAGGCATTCCTTTAGAGGGCTGTGTCTGTGTGCGTGTGCGTGTGTGTGTGTGTGTGGGTGAACACACATGTGCTCACACACAGAGGGAAAGAAGCATGCAAAGACCACACACATACACACGCATGCATGCACACACACACACAGACACACACAGACACACACAGACACACACACACACACACACACACACACACACACACACACACACACACACACACACCAAAATACAACTAAGTGAGGTTGAAGCACTTCCTAGAATGCCTGTCCTTCCTAAGCCCTCAAACAAGCCACAGCATCAGTCAGAAAGCAATTCAGACAATCAACGGAGAGCTAAAAGAGCAATCTAGGAAATGGCACCACTACTGTGCAACCCACAGACTGAATGTTAGAGGGAACGTAAGCCAGTTTGCTTTACCGCAGAAAGAAATTTAGCATGAAAAGTAAGCTAATATTAAATTACACATGGGTTTTACTCCTGGGCTCAAAGATCACTGACCCACCGCAAAAATGTGCTAGTATTAAAAGCTTGAGCTTCCCTTCTTTGTGATGCTTAGCTTTTACATGTGTCTGTTAATATGAAGCACACTTGGTAATAATGTGAACAATTGAAAGAGAAATAAGTGATTTCTTTGTAAGCCTGGCAGAGGCCAGCACTTAGCTCAATGCTTCTAATAAATGGCACGGCAGACAAAAGGGTTATTCTGCTAAGTCATTTGTTAAATTAATAGATTGCACTTAGATAACTTCTTTTTGCTTTTCAAAATAAAAGAGGTGAAAGAGGCAATCGTTCAACATTGTCAGTTGGTGATGGAAACAGATGGAGAAAGCCAGATATTTATTTCTGTTGAGGTGTGTGTGTGTGTGTGTGTGTGTGTGTGTGTGTGTGTGTGTGTGTGTGTGTATGTGTGTGTGTGTGTGTGTTTGTGCTTGTGTGTGTGCACGCACGCTTGAGTGTTTGTGTGTGTGTGTATGCGGACGCGTCTGTTTCTGCTCCATTTTTTTCCCCCTTTATCAGAATATTTTGATATAACAGATGGGGAATTAATCAAGAAAGCGCTTGGTCGGGGCATTCGTTTTCTTCCTAACTGCGGGGGATTCATTTCCTGTGAGCGTCCAGTCATGTGAAATGAGCGCTTCAGCTGCTCCATATGCCGCTGCCGCCATCGTTTGCCGCCGCCCCCGTCCATCACAGTCCTCTCGTCTCAATCCTCTACTTCATCCACACCTCTATCTCTCCCGCGTCCGAAAGATCGCATATCTCCATTGACCGGCTGCAACCGCAAGACTCAATTAATAACAGCGTTGAAAAAAGATTAACAATCTGCACTTTTTTTTTTTACCCACAATGCCCAAGGGCCTCAATTTATCTCATGCAATTTACTGCTTGAAATAAAAAAAAAGAAATGAGAGGGAGCAGGGGAGAGAAGAGGGAGGGAAAAAAATGAAAACATGATTGACACTTCTAACCTTCATTGGGACGTAATCTTCATCTTTAGCAGTCTGAGATCTAATTAATTAGTGGAATCTCATTTCCCCGCTAATGCAAGTGGACAGAGGCTTGATGGAGGGGGGGTGGGAGGGGCAGTAGGATGGGGGGGGGGGGGATCAGTTTCCCAACAAGCTTCTGAACTGAGTCCACCTGGTCTGAACCATTTTTGAGAGAGCAGGAAGACTCCATATTGAGGGGCTTACTAGGATTGCACAAACATCCACAAAGTCCATATCTGAGTATCTAAATACAAAACCAAACACACACACACACACACACACACACACACACACACACACACTTATGCAGCCTCACATCTCAGCTGAGCTCCATTCTCTGATGTGTTTGAGCGGCGAGGCTTCGTTCCTGTTTGTGGGTTGAAAGCGTTTGCTGGACGGCACAGTTTTGATGGACTACTTAGAGCTGCGGGCAGAGTAGGGCGACCACGGTGTGACCACAGAGTGGATCAGACACGGGAGCCGTCAGAGCCATTAGTGGAGGAGAGGAGAGAGAGAGAGAGAGAGAGAGAGAGAGAGAGAGAGAGAGAGAGAGATTTATTTTATGAATTGTAATGGTATTGTACCATTTTCTGTTTTGTCTGCCTGCTTTGGCAATATGAGTACCCCTTGTCATGCCAATAAAGCACTTTGAATCTGAATCTGAATCTGAGAGAGAGAGAGAGAGAGAGAGAGAGAGAGAGAGAGAGAGAGAGAGAGAGAGAGAGAGAGAGAGAGAGATGGAGAGATGGAGGGAAAGAGCGGGAGATCAAGTAGTCAGACTGAGATTAAGAGAGGGAGAGAAAGGAGAAAGAGAGGCATGGAGAGATGGAGGGAAAGAGAGGGCGATCAAGTAGTCAGACTGAGATTAAGAGAGGGAGAGAAAGGAGAAAGAGAGGCATGGAGAGATGGAGGGAAAGAGAGGGAGATCAAGTAGTCAGACTGAGATTAAGAGAGGGAGAGAAAGGAGAAAGAGAGGCATAGAGAATGAGAGAGAGAGAGAGAGAGAGATAGACTTTTTGACTTTTAAAACCCCTTTAATTGAACCATTCCATGGCTCAAAAACACCTTAAAAACCTACAAAGTAGTCACCCAAGAGAGTCGCATACTGAAAGCAAGGCGAAAAGAGGGACCAAGACTACACTTTGTCTACACTTGATGAACCCCCACAACCACTTTAACATCAGCCCCCCTCTATCAAACCTCATCTGTCACCAGGTGCCTTTGTGATGTGAGAATAGGAGGAGGAGATAATGGGAGAGAGGGAGAGAAGTACAGAGAAGGATAGAAGAGTAAAGTGAGAGGGAGAGACAGAGAGAGTGAGAGAGAGAGAGAGAGAGAGAGAGAGAGAGAGAGAGAGAGAGAGAGAGAGAGAAAGAGAGAGAGAACGAGAGACACACATGTTGGAAAAGACAGAGATGGACCCAGGCTTGAGGACTGATCAAGTGGATACTAATTGACACTGATGTAAAGTTTTGGCCCTGTGGAAGTCTGGGGCGATTCCTCTCGCTGGCCAGCTCATCCGTCTTCAGCGTAATCCTCTGATTGGAGGTGAGCTGACCTTTTCTCAAGCGTCCTATCAAAGCGCAGCATCGGAGGCATCACTCCAAGAATGCAAAACACAATTGGTCATCTATCAGTCGAGAGGTCACTCAGTCAACGTTATTGACCAGCCTGCAGGTGTACTCACTCATTCAGTCCATTACTTTCAGTGAAAAACATGGGGGGAATAATTCAGTCAGTGAAAACCCCTGAATACATCCTTCACATGATATTGACCTGAATACACAGATACACAGAAATACAAACAATCACACACACACACACACGCGCGCGCACACACACACACACACACACACACACACACACACACACACACACACACACACACACACACACACACACACACACACACACACACACACACACACACACACACACACACACACACACACACACACACACACACACACACACACACACACACACACACACACACACACACACACACACACACACACACAGAGAGCGTATTTTCTCAGTGAAAAACTGCCAGTTCAGATTTTAAATTCCTGAAATGTAAGTTCTTGAAATGTAAGATCGACTCCCACAGAAACTAAAGATATTCTGTATGATTCATCACTCTGCAGTAGGGTGGGGAGTAAGACATCACACTGCCTAATGTAACCTTTATCACATCAGCACGCTAATCTGACTTCATACACATCAGTTTTCAAATCACGTTTATTAAAAGATTAAAATGCGGAATAAAATATTCCTTTTGGTCTAAAATAGCAACCTCAGGATCGGGTGATAGAGATAGGTGAGAGAGAGAGAGAGAGAGAGAGAGAGAGAGAGAGAGAGAGAGAGAGAGAGAGAGAGAGAGAGAGAGAGAGATAGGTGAGAACGGGAGAGAGAAATGAAGAAGAAAGAGTGAAACGTTTTGAAAGAAACTCTGCAGCATTCAGACTAACTTTCCTGAGTGTCAGCCCACCCAGCTATCACCCTCCCCAACTCTCTCTATCTCTCACACACACACACACACACACATACGCACACACACACACACACACACACACACACACACACACACACACACACACACACAAAGCTCGCTCCTCCACTCAGACGCCATGAAGCCCATTTCTCCTGCAATGAAGGCTCAATCTCGACCCAATAATGGGTGCATGAAAGGGAGTTTATACATTTCATACAAGCTCGCAGCACATCAAATCTGGTGATAATGCCGGCTTATCAATTGACGTACTCTACAAACCCCCCCAAACCCCCCACCCACCCCTCCGCCCGCACGCCTCTCGCTACATTGCCACTGTGTTATTTGCATATAGATGGCATAATGTAATAACTCTCTCTCCACCTGCAGGAGTAAATATTTTTCTGATGCCTTCGTCTGGGCTTCATCTTGACATGGGGTGGTGGGGAGTGTGTGTGTGTGTGTGTGTGTGTGTGTGTGGGGGGGGGGGGGGGGGGGGGTTGCTGCCAGAGAGTGGGGCTAATTGATGGGTTGGGTGTATTGGGGTGGTGGTTGGTGGGGTAGGAAGAAGCTTTATGCGTGCGACTGACATTCAATTATGCCGGCGAGATCAGATTAGGCCGGGGGCCAAGAGACACATTCAGGGAAACGACTCCGGTGCCAGTGAGAGAATGAGGTTGAGACGGAGACAGAGACTGCCGAGCCACGGGGGTAAACAATCGTTTACAGCGCTTGTCTCGGGGGGACAGCGGATGGACAGGCCTGGCTATCCCGAGATGGTCAGTCAGTGGGCTTTGGTGCAAGTTAAAGTTCAAGAGATTTATTTGTCAAACACACGGTTACACACAGTGTGCAACTGGTGGTCAAATGTAAAGCTGGTCGACACCTTGACCGAGCAAAATAGAAGATAACAGAGTTGTAATACAAAATAATACTGTAGGGCAGTGGTACAGTAGCGTAGTGGCTAATTAAGGCTCCTTGAATTTCCCCTTGGGGATCAATACAGTATCTATCTATCTATCTATCTATCTATCTATCTATCTATCTATCTATCTATCTATGGCAGTGTTTTTCAACCTTTTTTGAGCCAAGGCACACTTTTTTGATTGAAAAAATCCTGCGGCACACCACCAGCCGAAAATGTTAAATAAATGAAATTTTATTGAAAATGAAATTAGATAAAACTTTGTAGCCCTCATTAACGATATCAAGTCATTCTTGTCAAAGTGTCTAGAATAGGAATCAGAAAATGATTTCTATTCACTCTTTTTTTAGACCAATTAGGTGAAATTGGATAATTTCCCACGGCACACCTAACAATGTGTCACGGCACACTAGTGTGCCACGGCACAGTGGTTGAAAAACACTGATCTATGGGGCTGGGCTAGCATGCAGTAGCTTGACAAGTTGCCGGTTCAATATCCGACTTCACTTCCACCGCTGTGCCCTTGAGAAATACACTTCAGTTGCCCTGGGGTGAATGGCCCTTGTAATATTCAACCATTCTTTTTTTGCCAGCAAGGCCATGAAGGTGCAAAGAAGTCAAAGACTGAAAGTGAAAATAAAGATGATCAAAGTCATAAATAGGGCACCATAAATGGTTTGTAATAATAGTGATAATAAAGGGATAGAGTCTGTAGTGGCAGCATACACACACACACACACACAAAGTAGTAAACCTCTTCACACCCACACCTACATTCACATACACACACTCACATGAACACAGCAGAAAGACTATACAGTATATAGTTATAGTCTGCTGAAAGAATCAATGTAATAGTAATGTAATAGTACTATAAAAAAATAGTAAACAAAACAAAACAAAACAAAAAACAAATATAATTTCTGAGTTTGTAGAAATGACCAGATGAAACCAGTCAGTGACATTAGGACCAGACCCTGATCAAATAAAATGTCTCTACTGCTGATCAGCAGGAAATAAATAGCATTATTTATTTTGGTTTATATTTATTTACGTTTTGCCAGACCACTGGCTGATGAAATTACAGCATTTCCTGTAGGAACATCTCTGTGTCCAGGAAACAGTGGGTATGGAGCTTGGACAGATAAGCAGGCTAGCTTATTTTTGCTGTTGGATACTTTATTGATCAAAATTCTGGAGATCCACTTTTCTTTTTTTATATTTCCAATAGGACTTTATGGAAACAAATTGCAGCGATGTAGCCTCCCTCACTGTTGGTTAGTCTGTGCAGAAGTGCATTTCACACCCAAGTGTACGTGAGAGGAAATCAATATGGTATTTATAAAATGCGGTATTTATTCTGGATTTAGAGCAAAACAATAAATAACAATAATATTATAATAAATAAATACATAAATAACTAAATAAATTAAAATAAAACCCAGATAGAGGCACAGCTGTGTCTAGACCCAAGGTCTATTAGTGGCAAAGGAAACATAATTTCATCACCTGCTGCACTATGTTGCTTGGAGGAAAGCAACGGTAAACTATGCTGTGATGCTTTAATTTTTGGTGCCCTAGGGGGTAGCTACAGGCACGAATGGAGACAGAGTGAAGGCTGGGAGACTAAACCATTATCAGACGGAAGGAGGTACAGGGAGATGCAGTATATGTGTAACTGTGTATACAGCACATTTGAACTGGCTATTGAGGTATTTTACTGTCAGCGATATGAGTATGACAATCAAAATACTAGCAAATTTACACAACCCTGATATATTTTATTTCCGGACCATATTTTATGGCTATCTCATGGTTTTGCATGCATTGTCTTGCTTTCCCCGGGATCTAAGGGCATACTTATTGAATTAAATACATATCTAATTAAATTAAATAAAGCAATCAACAACAAAAATAAAACAAAGGAAGATAAAACAACAACAAATACAAATGAACAAATAAACAAACACGATAGCTAGTGATGTGGAGAGACTCACAGAGTGGAGAGATACATGTACACAAGCCCCACACAAAACACTTTCTTCATAATCAAACAGGAGAAGGTCACCATGATTCACTAGGTCATTCTTCTGACTGTGTTTATCATTTAGAAAAGAACGGGAAAGAAGAAAAAAAATCTACTCGCTCCTTCAATCTCGATCATGGCTCTGCGCCGCTATCCATCTCTGTCACTGCCGTTCTGCCTCGTACCCCCGTGAATGTCGCAGTGTGCGGCGCGCTCCTGGAGGTATTAAATAAGCACACTTATCTCATCGAGTCCCTGTCAAGGCCCCTGTCGCATCCAGGGTGTGTGATGTGCCTGCCCAGCTCATAGATAGACAGACAGACACACACACACACACACACACACACACACTCCATGTGTATTAGTATGGACAGCGCCCTTCTTAGACCTCATCTGTGTCAGGTAGTGAGGATAGGGGTGGATATGTGTGTGTGCGTGCGTGCAAGTGTGTACGTGTGTGTGTGTGTGTGTGTGTGTGTGTGTGTGTGTGTGTGTGTGTGTGTGTGTGTGTGTGTGTGTGTGTATGGAACTATGGGGGATTGATTTGAAGGTGTCCATTTTTCTGCCGTGCTTCTTGTTCATATGAAAAGTCAGGGGAGACAGCATCCCGGATCGATCGTCCATTGCTTCCTGTGACAGCTGCCTGATTGCCCCATGACCACAGGTGAGTCGGTATCCCTGACCACAGGTGAGTCGTATCCCTGGCTGACCGCCTGCTCGGCAGAGCACCTCCACAAAAGTAGTGCTGTCTCTACATCACGTTGCATTACTGCGTACCACAGCGCAGGTTTAGAAATGAACCTTTTCCAAATCTGAATCTCTACTAGACACTGACCAGACAAACGGTCAAATCCTCTAGACACTCAATAATAAATATTTAGTTTGTGTCTGAAATCTACTAGCCACTTGCCCGCTAAATTCCAATAGGCACACTGGCTTAATCTCCGCCATAGACTGTATAGTCTATGATCACCACCACGAGGAATACCTTCAATAGACAGCATGAAAACAACTTGGATTAAGTACAATAATTAACAGTGAAATATTGTAGAATATGGATAACTAGATCATTTTTGTTTTAACCCTCATCTTGTCCTTGGGGTCAATTTGACCCCAAGCCATGTTTAACATCATAAAATACATGGTTCACTTTTTTTGTTTTGCTTCAAGTTTCATGACTTTTCCTCATTTGAAGGGTACAACAGAGTAAACATGAAATTTGCACAAAAATATGTTTCCAATGTCCTGTAAAAAAAATAGTTACGTTGGTGTTCTTGGGGTCAATTTGACCCCATTTTTATGAAACATGAGGTAAATGAATATTTGACACAATATGAATATTATCATTGTAATAGTATGAGAACATGTACTTATTATCATTATCACATAAACAAGTACATATTACATATAAGTTTTTATGGCAGGTCTGAAAAAGTCCAAAAACTCAGCTTTTGGGCTGTTGACACTGGATTGGCCATATTGCCAGCCAGGGTTCCAGGGTTCATAAAGGGGTGTGGGGGGGTGGGATTGTTTTTTAGGGCTGTTGATGGTGGTTATTACACTCTTGTTAAGTACCTACCACAAAAAAACTGGGTAAAAAAATAATTTCAATCATTTTTTGAGAGTTTTGTTAGCTGGGGTCAAATTGACCCCAAGGATAACGAACGTCGGTAAGATTTAAGGACAACATGAGGGTTAAAAAGGCAGACGTCTAGAGTCTAGACTCGAGGAGGGTGGTGTAATATATCTTAATGATCATGCAACATCCTCTGTAATTGTTCTCTAGCTTTGGTCCTTGTTCTTTGTGCAGCTGCATGAAAAAAAAACAAAAAAAAAAACTATAATTTAGCTCTCCTACTGTAGCTGTGGTCTACATGCTGTAGCTGGATAGCTGGATGTACACACAACACTTTATGTTTTAAGTGTAAAATTAAATATTTCTTTGATCCTAATCAAAGTACTTGTAGTAACAAGAAACAATGACAGCTTTTTTTTTGTAATCGTAGTACATGACACCATCTTTCCACATGGTTGTCCTCAGCATGACTCCTATATGAGATCAATAAATAAAAAAAGAAAGAATGATAAGAGAGAAAGAGAGAGAGAGAGAGAGAGAGAGAGAGAGAGAGAGAGAGAGAGAGAGAGAGAGAGAGAGAGAGAGAGAGAGTGTGAGAGAGAGAGAAAGAGAGAGACTGTCGGCTCTCTAATAATGGGCACGAGAATCCCTTGGCAAATCCATGCAGAGCGCATCTTGGGCTCTTCATTAAACCAGCGCTAACGCCACCAGATATAATTAATGCCTGCGCATTACAGCCAGACCAAAGTCACTACATCATTACATGGGCGACCTCCAAATGACCTTTATGTGTGCGCCTCTCTCTCTCTCTCTCTCTCTCTCTCTCTCTCTCTCTCTCTCTCTCTCTCTCTCACTCTCTCTCTCTCTCTCTCTTCTTCTTCTTTTGCTCACACGCTCTTTCTCTCTTTCTCTTGCACTCTCTTATCCGCTCATTCTTCCTCTCTTTGTCTCTCTATCTCTTCTTCCGCAGCAATCACGGACAGATAACGAGGAGCGAGAGGACCGTGCCACAGTATGCGAGATGAGCGCGGTGCTAAGAGCAGACCCAAAGGACACATCGCCGTGGCTCCCGAGCCCCCCAATCCACTTACTGTTCGCTTTAAGACGCCGAGGAAAAGGTATGGCCTGAATTCACAAAAAAAAAAAAAAACAAAGGGACGGAAAGGTCATCAGAGACGGTCTCTGGGCTACGCAGAAGGGCTAAATTAGGCCGTAACTGGGCAGTGAGCAGTAATGCATTATGTATAATGGATTGCTCATAACGCATAATTTCAATGGTGTGAAAAGGGCAAAGAATAATAATGTACTGTATGTTTATATACTCTGCTGCGCATGAGTGCAAACAAGTCAGCAGTGCTTTCACACACCTTTCAAGTCTGGTTGTAAATATAATAAATAAATAAATATTCGTGCATTCGTTTATTTAATTGTGAAATCTTTTAACTCGCTACTCGTGGATTAGGAAAAGAAAAAGACAGGAATGACTAATCCTTGTAGGAAAGTTTTGCTGTTGCCCGTGGCTTTGTGAAATGTGAACGACACGCTTGGCGCTCCCCTGTGATGATGCCCTGCGTCGTCGTGGCGCATCTCTCCCGGCTGTAGCGCAGCGGGCCGCGCCACCCAGCTGTGACGGTTCCGCACGCCGCGTTTGCGTTCCGACTGCGGCGTGACACGCCAAACAACGTGCTAATGAAGTTCACAGTTGGACTCGCAGGCCTCCTCTCTACCACGCCTCGACACGCCTCGACACACCACAAACACACACACACACACACACACACACACACACACACACACACAAACAGACACACACACGCACTCATACTCATTCACTCACACACACACGCACGCACGCACACACACACATGCACACACACTCATTTGAATGCTTTTATTTGGATCTGAAAGGCAAACAAAAAAAAACAAGATCCAAAGATGACAGATCTACATGGTGCAGATGCCAGATCTACATAGTGCACATAGTTTTAAAGGTCATTGTGTAACACTCAACACATTAAGGATTAACAAAACATTTCCGTCACCATAATTTGCACACACACGCACACACACACACGCACACAAGCACACACACACACACACGCACACACATACTCACTCACTCACTCACGCATAAACACAAACACACACACACACACACACACACACACACACACACACACACACACACACACACACACACACACACATTCACAGGAGGTTAAGGGCCTATTACTGTGAGGAGAGCCAAACGCCATAGGAAGGGAAATGACGCAAAGAGTGAGTTTAATTAAGAAAAACGATTCCATTTAATTAGAAGTGGCTAACACATAGGGAGAGGGTAACTTCACAGCATTGCTTTTAAAAACACAATTAGGCCATTCATTTCTGGCCTGCAGGAGACTGCAGGTGTACAGGCACTAATAGTGCTGGATAATAGCCTGTAGCTACATACTGTTTTTAACACTCAGGCTCCACATCACTGTATTTCCATACTGTAGGTATTCTAGACTGGTTTTAGTACTCAGGTTACACATCACTGTATTTACATACTGTAGGTATTCTAGGCTGGTTTTAGTACTCAGGTTACACATCACTGTATTTACATACTGTAGGTATTCTAGACTGGTTTTAGTACTCAGGTTACACATCACTGTATTTTCTAGACTGGTTTAAGCACTCAGACTCACATCACTGTATTTACCTACTGTAGGTATTCTAGGCTGGTTTGAGCAATCAGTCTCCACATCACTCCTTGGTAATACCATATCATTCATAATGCCTCTCGCATGTTACTACAGTGCATACACATGTACATACACATACACTGACGCAGGACACCCTGTCCACAACACTACTGACGCACTACTGACGCAGGCCACCCTGTCCGCTACACTACTGACGCAGGCCACCCTGTCCGCTACACCACTGACCACTACTGACACAGGACACCCTGTCCACTACACTACTGACACAGGACACCCTGTCCACTACACTACTGACGCAGGACACCCTGTCCACTACACAACTGACGCAGGACACCCTGTCCACTACACTACTGATACAGGACACCCTGTCCACTACACTACTGACCCACTACTGATGCAGGACACCCTGTTCACTCCACTACTGACGCAATATGTACTGTCCACTCCACTACTGATGCAAGACTCCAGCAGGAGAACACAGATTACTACTTACAGCTATCAGCAAGAGAGCAAAGCAGAGAGAGAGAAATAGAGAGAAAGAAAGAAAGAAAGACAAAGAAGAAAGTCAAAGGAATACAGATATTAACATTGAGATGAGACACAAGAGTGAGAGAGGAGAAAGATATGATAATATAATAACATAAATATAATAACATAAAATAAAGATCATTACAAAATAATTTGAAAAGATAGAAAGAAAGAAAGAAAGAAAGAACGAAAGAAAGAAAGAAAAAAATAAAGAAAATATAGAGGAACAGGGGCAGAGAGATATTAGAGAAGAGAAAGAAACAGAAAGAGAGAGAAGAGAGAGGAGGATGGAGAGCGAGAGATAGGAAAGAGAAGAGGACGGAGAAAGAGGAAAGCAAAACCAAGCTGATTGTGACGTGACAAAATTGATTTTCTAATTTTCCCCGGTGGCTGTGCCTGCTGGGAGGAGGAGGACGAGGAGTGTCTCATTTCACCAGAGACTCCACCTGATGTATGGCCAGTAAGTGCCTTGGCAAGGAGAGAGGACACGCTGTCAAAAGAGTTTGTCAAAGATTAGAGTTTGGAAGTGAAGAAAAGGGAGATACAGCTCCTATAAAAGACTTGGGGAGGGAGTTGGGCAGAGAGTGAAGGAGAGGAGAAGAGAGTACAGGAGAAAAGAGGAGAAAAGAAAAAGAAAAGAAAAGTAAAGAGAAGAGAAGGTGAGCTGAGGTACAGTTTGTCTGAGACTTCACTTGAGGAGGGAGTTGACTAGAGGAGTGCTAAAGGCAGACACAGGCACAGGCTGCCCAGAGAGGAGAGAAGATGCTTGTGCTGCAGCCTGAGGCTGTGGAGACAGAGCTGTACTTTCTGACAGAATGCCCAAAATATGAGGAAATAATACGGAAGTTTTCATTCAATAACTTCAGTATAATCTTTCCCGAGTTTCGAACCGGGACAAATGAGGCAAAATTGCCTTACTTCCTCGGACAGAACAAGGAAGAGTAGGGAAGAGGAGAGGAGAAGAGGAGAAGAAAAGAGGAGAGGAGGGAGCAGAGGACAAGACAGGCTGCTATGAGGGCAGAGTTGGGGTTGAGGTGGGGTGAGACCTGGGGCCTGTTGCCCCAACTGGTCTTTACTAAGCCTGGTCCAAACTGCTAAAGCCTACCTTACACTGGCAAGATTTGGGAAAGATTCTTGGAAGACTGTAGTCTTTTGAGTAAAGTCTGAATGAGGGGCATTAGTTAAAAGACTACAATCTTTCAAGAATCTTTCCCAAATCTTGTCAGTGTAAGGTAGGCTTTAGTTGGTCTTTGTTAAGACCAGTTTTTCGAATTCAACTTACTGTAAGTCGGTTGCACCAGCAGAACTTCGTGTTGCACCAGCAGGTCTTAGTGATGTGCATCCATGCGGACATGGAACAATGACAACAACCATTAACTTGCCTGCTTCAAAGATTCTCTGCTGTCAACCACAACCACCTTTGGAGGAAGGCGAATGTGTGACATGTAATGTGTGGAAGTGGCACCCATCTCACTCAAAAAATTAATGAATTCACATAATTAGTTCCTTCTCAGAATTTTCCTCTCGATGTGGAATAAGTAAAGGAGATGCAATATATATATATATATATATATATATATACTGTATATGTAGCTTTATGTTTTCAGCGATAAGGCTACCTAAATTAGGCTATGGCAGAGCACTAATGGTGAAGGCTATCTTATGTTCGCTATCTACACTATACTGCAGGTAAAAGGTTTACTAAGAGCCTCAATTATAGACCTCATGAGTGTCTACCTAAAATGAGTGCTGGCTTGCTAAACAAACAAGCATGAGAATGATAGCAATGTAGTTTGCACTGTTGAAACGACTGTTAGAAGTGTTTACATTTTGGGCTTAAGCCTTAAGCCTGCTGCTGAATAGGCGTGAAATGCACGTCCTGTCTTAGTGAAAAGAAGGCTTAAGTCCTGTTGTTGCAACTGGCCCCAGGTCATTACAGGTGATGAGCCCACGTGTCTCTTCTGCTTTGTTCCCCTGACATTTACCAAGTCACACACCTTTATTTTTACCTTTTATCTTGCACAATGATAACAAACAAACACACACACACACACACACACACACACACACAATGACACTGACACTTACGATCAAACCAGTTTGGGAAACCACTACACTGATCTCTTCTCATACAACACCATGTTCACCTTTCTAGCTCATCTTTGACCTTTCCAGGTGAATAAATACTACAGCTAGAACGATTCAAGGGGCCTAGTCAGACAACAAAATGAAGGAGGAAAAAAGCTGATAGAGACTTTACTTCCATTCACACACACACACACACACACACACACACACACACACACACACACACACACACACACACACACACACACACCAATATCAATTATGTCCATCTACATGCAAACAGGAGTCCCGGCGCGGCTAACGTCAGTTGTAGTTTTTCACTCTGTTCCGGCTGAAGGGTTTTCTGGGCGCGCGGCGTGTTGGACACAGGCGCTGCAGCTGGCTAAGTGTGTATAACCTCAATTAAAGCGCGCTTGGAGTGTCTGACAAACAGCTAATATTCCTCCTCCACCAGCGGGACCAATCGATGTTCTCCACATCCGTCACTCCGCCGCACAGGCAATCAGGGCGCCTCGCACTCGGGGGAGGGGGGGATGAGGAGGAGAGACAGACAAACACACACACACACACACACATACCACATGCACATACAGACACACACATATACACACACACACACACCACATGCACACATACAGTACATACATACACACACACACATTACTCGGTGGAGAGGGGACGAGGAGGAGAGACGCAGTGCGATGGAGCCGCAGCTGATCATTAGCGCGCCTTAGCACCATAACAAACTAACAAACACACACACACACACACACACACACACACACACACACACACACAGAGAGCCTAGGCATTTGTTAAAAGCAAAACGAAACATGAACAAAACATCTCCATCTCCATAATTTGCACACACTCACACACGCACACACGCACACACACACACAGACACACACACACACACACACACACGTGTACACACACACACACACACACACACACACACACACACACACACACACACACACACATACATTCATACAACTTCGAACGCTGAAACACTCATCTAGACCGCAACTATGATTGTCCGCAAATGCCATTAAATGTACAGTACATAGAAAACAACTGACAAAAGCCATGATTCATGTGCACACAACTGACTCTTAATGGGCACTCAAGCAAGGTCATGACTCATTCGGGATTCACAAAGGGACACGGAGAAAAAGAAAAAAGAAAAAAAACAACAGGTTGAGAACCAGAGCGCCGACGTACCTCTCTGTCGAGCAGGGAGGGCGAGATGACGGTCACGATGTCACCTCTCTCGGGGTCGATGTAGAACATGTTGGGCGAGGGCTTGTCGGGAGACTGGCGGATGATGTTGTAGCGCAGCACGGCGTTGTCTGTGTTGGGATCGTCCGCATCCACAGCTGTCATGGTCATCACCGTGGTACCTGGGGGACAATAAGAGAAACAGAGAGGGGGGTCATCTTTAGTCCCCTGACCGTGAACGGCAAAACTATGACTCCCATCTACAGGTATATCCATTCACAGACACGTCTAAACCCTTCACAGATTGAACTAGAAAAGCACTCAGAGAGTGCAGACCTCCGCCAAGCGAAAACATTCCGCGTCCTGGATCCAGACGTTGTTATGGATCACTCCCAAAATGGATTCATTTCTTCTTTGGGTCATTTCAGACCTTCTCTGGAAATTTCATTGAAATCCATCCATAACTTTTATGTTATCTTGTATATACTTTTATGACAAACAGACAGACAGACAGACAGACAGACAAATGAACCAACAAACCCCGATGAAAGCATAACCTCCTTGGCGGAGGTAAAAAATCAACAAAATGGTGTCTCAGGAGATGCCTTAAAATTCCACCATTACCTCTAACACAATAATCTTATTTAACACATTTAGTACATTCTAGTCCATCCCTGCCCCTCGCAGTCTAAAGGTGCGATGGCTTCTCCCTATCTAAAATCTTCTCCTCCCTTGTTTGGATGTGTGAGCTGCACTCCTGGCATAAGCATATTTCACACTTGCTAATGTGACTACATGATAAGCCAGCGCAGGAGCTGAGCTCAAATCCTGGTCAAATCCCCAAGCACATCCTCAGCTCTGCCTCACTTCGCCAGTTCAATGGCTCAGGGATCATCTATCCATCCCATCCATTTGGAGAGAGAGAGAGAGAGAGAGAGAGAGAGAGAGAGAGAGAGAATAAAGTAAGAAGAGAGAAGTGAAAATGGAACGAAAGAAAGAGAGCAAGGAAGGGAGAGATGAATTGAGGAAGAGAGTGAGATATGAAGAAGGAGGGGAAGAAGAAGTGAGAGGGAGGAAGTACAAGCGGGCAGGGAGCAGGTGATAGAGAAGAAGAGAGATAGAAAGAGAGATGGTGAAAGAGAGCAAGAGAGAGAGAGAGAGAGAGAGAAAGAGAGAGAGAGAGAGAGAGAGAGAGAGAGAGAGAGAGAGAGAGAGAGAGAGAGAGAGAGAGAGAGAAAGGTGAAACAAATCCTTCTGATCATCCTCCATAAGCTCACCTGCTCTAACCCTTTCTGTTTCCACGGTGACATACCACACCCCTGGAATCCTGAAACTTCCTGCTCAGTCCTCAAAGAGTGATATTAGCAGATTACTGGAAGAAAGTGATGTCATAAGCCCACTGAACTAGGTCACTAACAGGCGTGTGTGATCTTACACACATTTGGCATACAAAGAATTTAGCAGTAATGGTAGTGTGTGTGTCTGGAGTCAAATGTAATTTAATTCACCCTACTTAATCAAAGAGGGAGTTGTTATCCCAAATGGAATCATAATGTGGTCAATTTTGTTCTCAGTTTATTGTTTAACATAATGAAAATCCCATTTGTGATGGAAATGAAACCTTTGATAAATATTATGGGAAAATTGACAGTAGGAGAGAGTGTGTGTGTGAAATCATGTCCCTGCCTTAAAGAGGGTTACTATAATTGCTGTATGCCAGATATGCTTACCACATACACACGCACACGCACACACACAAACAAACACACCCAGGTGAGTCCTGGGGTGTTTATCAGTGTGTGTGTGTGTGTGTGTGTGTGTGTGTGTGTGTGTGTGTGTGTGTGTGTGTGTGTGTGTGTGTGTGTGTGTGTGTGCACATGGGATGGAGGGAGGGTTTCTATCCACCAGCACCAGTCATTACCAACTACACAGATAGACTAGCCCCCTCTGAATAATACAATAATACATCCACTCAAGCATCCATCCCAGAACACAATACAAGCACAGTGTCATCTATCATAGAAGAGTGTGTGTCTCTCTGTGTGTGTGTGTGTGTGTGTGTGTATGTAGAATTTTGTAGGGGCCTATTTCTTTGTGCCTGTGTGCCTGTGTAATATTGAGAGGTAGATAGAGAAAGAGATAGAGAGAGAAAGTGTGTGTGTGTGTGTGTGTGTGTGTGTGTCGTAGGCTACACGGTTCCGTTCGTTCTCGGCTTGTCCACTCTGTATCTCCCGCGCTGCTCTACACGGTTATTGTGTGTCCCGGCGCGCTGCCCTGCAGGTTTTTTCCGCTGACGCAGGTGTTTTGCGTGCCAGGCCCCGGGCCGCACGGCACTCAGGATCGAAACGCGCCGAAGGTCTTGGGGGATCGCCGAGTCTGTCATGTCGGCGACAGTGCCACTAGCTCATGTCCCCGGGATAAGTGCTCGTGTTCCGGGTTAAAGGGGCCAGCGCGTAGGTGAAGTGACGGGGGGATCGATGAGAGGTAATTCAGTACGGGAAAGTGGCATTCAACTTCAGATCCAATTTTAAACACTTCCACTTTTTTATCCCCTCAGTGCTTTGTGGGGAGTGGGGAGTGGGGAGTGTGTGTGTGTGTGTGTGTGTGTGTGTGTGGGGGGGGGGGAACCATCCAGAACTTTCTTTTCAGATCTTTAATGTTTCTCTGCAGAGTTCATAAGGTGGGTTTCGGCCTTGTGGAGTTGATCATTCTTATGTCGCGTCAGAGGTCTGCTCTCTTGCGGGGGTCCTGAAGGGATCTGCAGGTCGCGACGCACAAAAGTGTTGAAAGCTCATTGTGAGAGCAGGGAGCAGATGAGAGACGTGCGTTCACGGGTGTGGGAGAAACAGATGATTCACTGCGCTCCCGCAAAATAAATAAAATGTGTAAAAGATAACACATACTGTCAACATGATTAAAGTAGTGTGTATAATTTTAGTTGGGTTGGATATTGTGTTAGGCAGCATTAAAAAATTAGGTTGAAGAAGTCTAAATGACGGACATTGTTGTTTAGGCCTTCATGGGTTCAACACCTTCCTGCTGCTTCATTGTCAAAACTCCAAATCGGAAGCATGACAAAGGAAGAGTACACCACTAGGCTACTTTAGATCTTAGTATAGTGCCTTTCTAAAGAATAGATGCCAGTTAGTAAAGCTATGTTACAGTAGCTTACATTCAGAATTAAGAAACTTAAAATGAGACATCTGCTAGTCTTTTTCAGTTGTGTGTGTCAAGTGCTCATTTTATGAGACAGAAGGCAAAACTGAAAGTCCCTCCTGCATAGCCTGCAGGTATTCGTGGGTGGGAGAGGGACCTAATGTTACAGATGAGGGCGAGAGTGGGACTATAAATTATGCATTATTGCGAGAGCGGGACATAATATAGTGGGAGCGGGCGGGTGCGGGACTAAAATCTGTCCTTGGCAGACCTCTATGTAGCATCACAAACTGAATAGGATACAGTACTGTATGTCTTGTAAAGAGTTCGTTTTATAATGTGACATGCCCAAACAGCTCATCTATTGTCTCCAGATTAGAAGCTCACTGTGAGACCTCCACAGACATCCACAGACATATACATTACGGTTCCACAACAAAGTTCGTACAAATGAGTCCCTGACATTTGTTTTTACTGTAGCTCAATCTCGAGTCCTCATTCTCAGCGATACAATCTAATACAGTATGTGACAAATGTGATTCTGCACGGTTTGATGGATTTTGTTTGCCACAATGAAAGACATAATAAACTTCTTCATGTGCCATTGTCACACAGCTTACTTTCAGCACTGGCAATTAACACTTCACTAATCCAAAATAATGACTACGTCGGAGCCTGGGAGAGGCACTGACTTACTGACCTTGTTGTTATTGTTATTGTTATTGTTATTGCCTACACATCAATCCTGACTGTCCTCACGTGTGTAGTCATGGTAAGAGAAAACAAAATCTGTCAAATCATTCATAAGTGTACACATAGACATGGCTTCCATTGGTAAAAACTGATAGGGTTAATACAGTACATGTTTCCCCATACTGTACATATTATAATGCCTGCTGTCACTGTTGCACTTTGTATTCAGCTGTTGGCAGCCGAACATCTATCCTTCAATCAACCTATTTTTTTTCAATACAGGATATAATTGAACATGATTGTTGTAAATGTGACCTTCCACGGCGAAATCAGTCACAATGTCCAAATTTTCAAAATCAAAGTTATTACGTTTTCAGGAAGGGGCATAATCAACCTTCAAAACGATACCTATATCTAATGAATTGAACGTCATATTACTGAAATATAAACATTCAAAGGAGTTGAGTTCATCCTGTCATGCCAATAGAAAAACGGAGAAATCTGCCTTTGAAGTTAACCGTCGGCTCAACACTCACGAACGCTTTGTAAGGTCGCCGCTATTACAAGATTTACGGTACTTGTATCAACGACACAGCACGCGGATGGCTTGGTGGTTGTCGATGAGTGCATTTACCGTAAAGCGGCAAAAAACGAGACGCCTCTAACTTCCTGCTTCCTCTAACTTTCTCACCTCAACAAACTCACGTTTTTAGACTACAAAAGGTCAGTTTTTCGGCGAAATGTATTCACGGCCGTACAGTGTAGACCTCCCACTGTTTCAAAACACTTACAAAAAAAATCCACGATTTTAGCACAAGTGACATAAATGGCCATTTTTCTCAGAAACGCCTGTTGCGACAAGCGACTGGTTTTGCCGTGGAACGTCACAAATATAAATCACCTATGATTCACAATTCACACATGCTGACCTCTGCATGATCAAGTCATCAGTTGCTTCCCTGTTGTGCCCCCAAGAAACCTTGGATCCATTTGGGCTGGTCAGCTGACAATGACCCATCACAGCACACAGAAGAGCCATTACTGACCCCAAATCAGCTATGAGACATGGTTGATGGACATGTGGGCATCTGTGACACACACACACACACACACACACACACACACATACACACAGACACGCACACACAAACACACACACACGCGACAGCCAAGAATGCCGTCCTTGCTGTGTCTTTCACCCATCTGTTAGGTCCGATGGAGAAAGGCCTCGGAGGAGCTTCTGCAAAGTGGCGAGGAGTGAGAGGAGAGTGGAGGAACAGAGCTGCTTAACCCCCCAACACACACACACACACACACACACACACACACACACACACCCCATCACCCCCTCGTCACCCACCATCGCTCCCTGGCACAGACGCTAATAGTTTAAATAGAAGAGACTCAGGCGCCAATGCAAATTGCCAATACCTAATTATGAAACTATTTTGTCAAAGCAGCCCCCCCATACCCCCCCCCCCCACCCCCCTCTCCCCCCAACACTGGACTCCCCTATTGTGGTCCTTCATAAACTTCATCATCCTCTCCACGTGTGCCAAGGCACAATCAATGCTAACTGCATCGGCGGACTAATGGAGGATGGCCCCAAATGGACAGGGCAGGGACCTCCTTGGCCTCCATTACCTTATTATCAACTTCCCTCATCAGATCAGATCAGGCGAGCAGGACAGGTGGGGTCAGAGGTTCCCTCGAGGCCGCTGGACAGGCCAGGAGGAGAATCCAACTAGACGATCAGTGCTCTGGCTCTGAGACAGCGGAATGTTTGACCGTGAAGAGAACGAAAGTCAGAAAGCGATTTGATGTCCGGCCAGTAGGGGAAACACCTTCACCTTTCTCTTTTTGGCTCTCCATCTATGTGTGCTTCACACACACACACACACACACACACACACACACACACACACACACACACACACACACACACACACACACACACACACACACACACACACACAAGAGAGTGAAAAGGTGAGGTAACTGTCCTATTTGGTTAAGAGAGCTCACTTCAAGACCACAAGTCACATGGCCCAACCTAGGTTGTCCAGCAACCAGGGGAAATCAATCCTGCAAAAGCTCTCTCAACACACACACACACACACACACACACACACACACATAGTGAGAGAGAGAGAGAGAGAGAGAGAGAGAGAGAGAGAGAGAGAGAGAGAGAGAGAGAGAGAGAGAGAGAGAGAGAGAGAGAAACAGAAAATGAGAGGATGAGAGGATGGGATTTGTAATGGGATGGAGGAGCACAGACAGCGCTAGGATAAGAATGGCACTGAGGGAGAATGTGTCAGCAAAGAGATGATGAAAGAGGGAGTTAAATGGAAGGAGTGAGGGGGGAAAGGATTTTAAACAAGTATCGGAGAAAAGATGAAACGGCAG
>NC_085003.1:30395937-30413437 GCF_963854185.1 Sardina pilchardus
ATTCATATATTAACTCATGCAAGACGCACCCCATCTCTCTTATAGTGTGGTAGTAGGCATGTGATGTAGGCTAGTCTACTTTAATATATCCGAGAAGATGTAACCCTCCAGCCCATGTGGCCTGCGAGTGGGGTGCACGTATGCATTACTGTATGTAAACCGGACTTTTACATCGCGGACTTTGGCAACGCCTAGAGTAGCAGGTGATCGCCTCACTGGATTAGGTTCAGCTGAGTTCAATTACATCTGTTTCCTCTGTGAAATGCCACAGGGTTGTTGATGTTTTTTTGTATGTGAAGTACTATAAACTCATTTGCAGATGTGTTGAAAACCTAAACGTGTAATTCAATATATGTATTTTTTTAAGTCTATGTTTCTTGCGCCAGTGGTCCACAGCCACGAGTGCATTGCAACATTGAAAATGGTTTTATTGCTTAAAAAAGCGGAGGATATACATTTTCCTGACGCATCTTGATCACTAAAGCCTAGAAATCTAGGTGCCCCTAGCGGCAGGCTATGATCACTGAGCATTTGATCGCTAAGAAGGCTGGTAAGAGTGGGTCAGCTCGATCTTGCGTTTCCTTCTTAGTGAAAGATCTTCTTAAGCTAAGAGCGACTCTGGGAAACGCGTTTTTCTTTCACAGCGTTCTTAAGAGCGCTCCAAAGAAGATCTTGGCGTTAAGAGCTTCTTAATTTGTTTGGGAAACGCGGCCTTTGTCAGTATGCCGTGCACACCCATGTATCCTGATAAGACAGTCAGTGTGTATACGTGTGCACACACACCCTTTTGATCATGATAGCGTAACACATGATCCTCTCACCACCAGCTACCTGCAGCAAAATGGAACAGGATCATACAGGGTCACTCCAGGTAGACACTGATGCACTGATACACATACCAATACAAAAACAAACAAATTAAAAAAAATCAACGAGATGGCAATCATGCGTGGTAAGATAACTGCATTTCAAACACGTTATTCTGGGTTGTGTGTGTGTGTGTGTGTGTGTGTGTGTGTGTGGTGCCCACAGTGCATGGCGCCACTCATGCCTCTATAAGGCTGGTTCCTGAGACACACAGGGCAGCAGGGGGTTGGAAAGAGAGACGCCCACCCATACTGTAGAGCTGTCAATCTGACTGCTTTATCACAGACACAGACACACACACACACACACACACACACACACACACACAGGATTGACAGCTATTCTCCCGCTCCGACTTTGTGCAAACAAACACACACACACACACACACATACGCGCACACAGAAATCTGAATTCCACAATGACCAAACACATCCCCATATGCACACGCATACACACATACCACACCTACCCCATTCTCGCACACGCACGCACACATACCCCATTCACAAACACACACACACACACACACACACACACACACACACACACACACACACACACACACACACACACACACACACACACACACACCAAAGCGATTAAGAGTGCAGACTTGAGGTGATTTTGAATGGAAAAATCCACAGGGCCATGGGAGCAGGTCCAGAATAGCCCCCCTTACAGCTCATAGCTCACTTGGATGCATCCGCACTAATGTGGAAAAAACAGCTTCACAGGCTAAGGGGTCTGACTAAGGGCAAGAGACTCAGAGCCCCACGCAGAGCAGCACTGACAAGGAACAAGGCTCATGTGATGGGCGCTAATGGAAATAACCCGAGAAGGAGCTATTGCAGCCAGCCATTTTGCTCGTCCTCAAACGCCCATCTGTATTGGACAAAAGTGGAAAAAAAGTTCTTGGACGGGTCACCACATGAAGCTGCTGTAACCTGCTTCCAGAAGTCTAAGAAGGAGAAGGAGTTTGAAAACTTTAAATTCTGTGTAAATACTCCACACCTATTATAAAGGCAGCATGAGTCATTACTTAAAAAAAGAAAAAAAAAAAACATTACTCTCAGAGTAAACTTTAAACCATGTGCCCGTGGCTCTCAAAGTCATTGGCGTAGCTCTGAGTTTACTGATATATGAACAGCTGTGATGAACTGCCTTGAGTGGTAGTGGAGCTTATTGAATAGTTTTAAACTAAGACCCAAAACCACACAGACGGGCCCAATTGTCCATTTCCATTTCTGCTAATATAAATTCAATTTGTCCAAGCTTTAATATATGTTAATCTTTTATGTTTAAATATTTTGGCAAAGTCCGTTTCTTTGGGCTCATTTTAAAACAACTCATTAATCTACAGAGGGACGCTGCAACCCCTTCCCTTTAGTAGCTCCGAGTCTAATTAATCATTCCTGTCTTGCCCGAGCGCAGATTAAATCACCGGCCCTGCCGCCGCGTCCTCATTCAGACGGAGGTTATCAGTCTGGCTCGGCCGCAACTCTTTTATAGGAGAGAATAGTCACAAATCAACACGCCCAGGATGCAGCTAGGAGAGACAGAGAGAGAGAGAGAGAGAGAGAGAGAGAGAGGAGCAAAAAGAGAGAGAGAAAGAGAGAGAGGAAAGATAGAGGGGCAGAGAGACAGAGAGAGGGGGACAGAGAGGGAGGAGAAAGAGAGAGATAGGGAAAGAGGGTGGAGAGAGGAGGAAAGGGAGAGAGATAGAGGGGGCAGAGAGACAGAGAGAGGGATGGAGAGTGGGGGACAGAGGGAGAGAGAAATAGGGAGAGACACACACACACACACACACACACACACACACACACAGAGAGCTAGGTGAGAGAGGGAGAAATCAAAGCCATTTCAGCATGGCTGAATTGATTTTCCATGTGTCTAGGACAACAGAGATGGGGGGAAATGAAGGTTTCTTGAATTGTAATTTATCCCGAGAGCCAGAGACTGCATGGTCGGGATATCACCTCACCTGCAACTACTCTCTGCAGCATCCTCTCAGAGTGTCGAGGAGTCAGAGACTGGTTGGGATTCCACCTCACCTGCAACTACTCTGCAGCATCCTCTCAGAGTGTCGAGGAGTCAGAGACTGCATGGTCGGGATATCACCTAACCTGCAACTACTCTGCAGCATCCTCTCAGAGTGTCGAGGAGTCAGAGGCTGGTCGGGATTCCACCTCACCTGCAACTACTCTGCAGCATCCTCTCAGAGTGTCGAGGAGTCAGAGACTGGTCGGGATATCACCTAACCTGCAACTACTCTGCAGCATCCTCTCAGAGTGTCGAGGAGTCAGAGACTGGTCGGGATATCACCTAACCTGCAACTACTCTGCAGCATCCTCTCAGAGTTTGGAGGTGCTCTAGTCCTCCTTACTGTGCCACTTGGGAGTGTAACAGGTTAAGATGCTAATATGCTTTAATACTGCAACTTTTTTGTAATGATAGTTCAAACACACGCTTTGAGACACACACACACACACACACACACACACACACACACACACACACACACACACACACACACACTCACACACTCACACACACACAGAGGGACACACACACAGACACACACACTGGGGTGCCTGTGATTAACATAAATACATCAGCCTCTAACAGCCTGGGTGGCAATGAGATGTGGGGATGAGAGATCTAAAGCAACAAGGTGCTTTGAAGTGGCGCTTCTTAACACCTCCCCACCGCCCCTCTCCCCAGCTGTACCTCCTGCCTAGCCCAAACACACCCAGGGATTTGACATGGATACATCAGCACCGCTCTGAGACACTGCTCACTTCATCAGATCAATATCAAAGCCAGGACATTTGCATAGCCCGGCCCTCATGCAAAGATAATAAACAAACAAATAAATAAATAAATAAAAAATGAAAAAGGGAAAAAAAAGAAAAGTGTGAGGCTCATTTAGACAACATTACACAGCTATGGCTAAGTTACCTTTAGTTTTGTTCTAGCATACCTTTAATGTCTGGTATTAAACAGCTGTAGCGTTCTGACAATTGTCTACCTTGTTATTGCTCATCTGGAATAACTCCTCTATAGCTGCCTCCATCCTCCATCCTTTCTGTTTTGTTTGTTTAAAAGAACTTGCGATATCCATGATGAGTAGGCTATTGAGTTAGTGAATTAGCTTCACATTGTGTGCTGATAGCCGAGTAAAAGAAAACAACAAGTAGCCTATTGCGCGCCTGCGTGCATAATCTCTCCTGTTCAAGCGAAATGTGTGCGCGTGGATATAGCTCTGCATTCAGTTAATTTTGATAACGTGTTGACTGACTTTACTTAAAATAGAAAATTGTAAATAGCATGATGGCAGGCAGCTAATGGGATGCTGTGCATATTTGGGAGGGTACGGTATGGTATGCCAATTTGGTGTGAATACACACACACACAAGGGAAATCTAATATTGATAATGATCAGTAGTGAGAACTGGCTTCTGGCTACTGTTGCAGCTGCTGCGTTCATTCTGAAATCATCAATTTAAGTCATAAGCCCCGAGAGACCGTAGGCTAGTGCCTAAAACCCCCCTGTTCTAAAATCAGTGTAACGGACTCGAGTGGCTTATTGCTTTTCTAAAACGGTAACTATACGTCGATAGCAAGATTTCATGAAACAAAGGCACAGCAACGAAAAATGTAAGAATGTATTCATAGATAATCATTCTTCCGCCAAGAAATATTTCCTCCATATGAATGGTTGCCATGCAACATCGAGACGCACCTACTTTAACTTTTGTGCAAGTTGTGGTAGCGCATTAATGAAATGCGGTCAAGGTGTAGCCTATGTTTGTGTTGGATTGTATAACAGCATCGATTGCGATTCAGCCAATCATCATCAAGGACCGGAACTATCCGTGTTAGAAAATAATATTGACACATCATGTACATTATTTTCACAGTTTTCCAGCATGAAATTTGGGAAGGCTTAGCCCCAAGCCTCCATTACGCGCCGCCCATGCATCACGCAGGAGCAAATGAGGATGAGAATAGAGCCCATTGTCAAACAAGTTAAGTTTGGCAGGCCGTCACACTTAACTTGCAAAAAAATTGGCAAGATGTTTGGTGTGTTTTTGATGTTGGGTGTGTTTGAATTCATGTCCTTGCAGCATCCGTTTCTACATTCCACAGTGAAGAAGGTGTTGGGTGTGTTTGATTCCCACAAAGACAAGACAAAGAAAACAAGCAAAAGGTCTAACAGGCCGTTTCTTTGTCTTGTCTTTGTTTTCAGGTGTGCTCACGACCAAACGAGCTGATAGTCTAGGTCCTTAGTAAGATTTGTATACGCTTAATTATGTGTGACAGGCCGTCACACCTAACTTGCAAAACAATTGGCAAGATGTTTGGTCTGTTTTTGATGTTGGGTGTGTTTGAATTCATGTCCTTGCAGCATCCGTTTCTACATTCCACAGTGAAGAAAAGTTCACGTTGTCTAAATAAACATGTTATTCCTTTATTAACACTTGAGGTTGAATCAAGTTTCTCACATAGCCTCCTGGATATAATCAAGATGCATAGCCTCATGATTGTCTTGTTCAGTTCTGCACTGGATTTGAATTAGGAACATCGGGCACACATGTTGTACATTTGTTGTATGTAGTACACTTCAATCAAACGTTGAATCACTACTTAAACTTTTCTTCTTGGGACATTTTTATATCACGTGTTGTTTATAAGATAATTTGCATATTTGGATGGATACATTAGCGAAAATTAATGCATAGTAAATAAATGTATTGATAATATGGCTGTAAGTAGATACGTTAATGGCTTTAGGCCCAGATAATATTCAAAGTGTATCAAACATAACAACATAACAGCCATAACAGTTTCCTTGTTTACAGTGCGCGCACGAACACACGCACACACACACACACACACTGCATTTATGCAATTATGTATTTACTGATCTTATTGTTATTCATTTGTGGTTTTAATGAGTGAATGAATAATGAGTGTTTTATTATTATTATTATTATTATTATTATTATTATTATTATTAATAATAATAATAATAATAATAATCATCATCATAATAAACCCCATCTCTCTCTCTTTTTTTATTATTTGTGTTAACTACAAATTATATATTTTACATTTCATTTTTGGCATTTTCATGCGCTGGTAATTCCTTGGAATTATGCAATTATTATAAGCAATTCCAAGGAATTACCAGTGCATTAAAATGCCAAAAATGAAATGTAAAATATATCATTTGTATATATATATATAATTTGTATATCTATGCACAAATTCTATATTTTACATTTTATTTTTGGCATTTTCATGCACTGGTAATGCATTTCTAGTTATTATTATTATTATTGACTGACTGGTCAGTACAAGCATTCCAATGCACTTGTACACTGTACTTGAGCAAATGGAAAATAAATATTTTGTTTTTGTCTTGAACTTGATTTTAATATTTATTTGGATAACTCGTTTTCAGTTGACTTCCTGTCCTAACTCTCCTCATTTAATATCACACGTGTACACAGTCCTCCTACTCACAAGACTGGTAATGATTTTAATATGATTCTGCTACTTAACTGTAGCGTAGACAACATTTTGGTTAATCCTTTACTTAAATCAGATCATTCATTCATTAGATGCTCTGTGCGTCTCCTGGATAACCCAAGCTCCTCCTCTGACAATGTTGCTCCAGCGTAATCTCAGATGCCTCTTTACCTACTCCGATTTCATTCTCGTCGCTTGAGGTTAACCCTCATGTAATACTTGGGGTCAATTTCACCCCAAGCAAATGTTTAGCATCAAACATTGAGACTAAAGTTTCGATGAGAGATTACATCTTTGTCAGAGACTCTGACGAAGATGTAATCTCATCGAAACTTTAGTATTTTGTTGCGCACCATTGCATTAAAAAAACATAAAGTCTTAAAAACGTCTGTGCTGCTCCGGATCTTCCTCAACTTGATCAACCTGTCCCCTGCCGTGAAGGTACCAGTTGTTTGCAGAAGCACATAGGATCTACTCCTTTCTTGAACTTGCACAATAATATGATTCCAATGGCCTGTACAAATATGTGTTACATTGGCAAATGTGACCCCATCTGTATGAAACATGAGGTAAATTAATATTTGACACATTTTGGATATTTGTATTGTAATAGTATGATAACTTATTATCATTATTACATGTACATATTAGATACAAGTTATTTTGGCAGGACTGAAAAAGTCCAAAAGAGAAGCAAAAGCAAGCAAGGACATGAATTCAAACACACCCAACATCTTGCCCAACATCATGTGTCATTTGACTGTTAGGCCTTCTGCTTGTTTTCTTTGTCTTGTCTTTGTTTTCAGAGTATCAGAGGAAGATTAACAGGATTTACTTTGAGAGTAAGTTTGGACTCTTTCTCTCCTCTTGATGAAGAAGCAGTCTCTCGGCTGCTTCAGCAAAGTCATCCAACAACATGCCACGTGAACTTGAAATTGATCCAACTAATCTTGGAGATCTTGATTCTCACAATGCTTTCGTTTCAAACAATCCAGAGAGCTTTTTTTGGGCGTGTACATTTTATGCAGGTGGTGTATTTAAGCGTGCGTATTACCTGAAAAAAGCCCTCATTGACCCTTCGCAAATAGGCACATAGACGTTAAAGTGTTGTACTATTTTTTGCTGCAAGACCTTCACTATGCCTATTACATTCGAGCTTTGTCCAGGAAGAATGATCGGGGGGAACAACCCCTGTTTCATAATTGCAGAAATCGGACAAAATCATCAAGGAGATGTTGAAATCGCAAAGAAAATGATCAAACTTTCTAAGGTATAACAACACAAATTTTCCATATGATGTTTATGAACATATCCCACACAATTTGTTGTGTATTTCTTTTGAATGTAACGCAAGTCTGTGTGGATTAGGCTTTAATAGAGTAGAGTGAAATTTTTTGCACAACAAAAAGAAGATTTCTCTAGTAGCCTACAGTAGCTATGATTTAATACTTCTATAATGTTTGATATCTGTAAGAGGCCTACCTTTATAATATCCTAACTATAATTCTATAGCATGTCTTAATACTGATTTCTATAATATAGTGCTTAACCCTTAAAGTGTACATGATGGGCCTAATCAAAATGCACTTTTTTGTCATTTTGTAGGAAGCTGGGGCAGACTGTGCCAAGTTTCAAAAGAGTGAACTTGAATTTAAGTTCAACAAACGTGCCCTGGAGCGCCCTTACGACTCTAAACACTCTTGGGGAAAGACGTATGGGGAACACAAGCGTCATCTGGAGTTCAGTCATGAACAATATAGAGAGCTGCAGAAGTATGCCAAGGAAGTTGGCATCTTCTTCACTGCATCAGGCATGGATGAGGTAAAGTGTGTCTTTATCTGTGGGGGTGGCACAGTTGGCATGGTTGGCATGGATTATTTGTGTTGACAACTTGGCCGGGTTTCCCAAAATCGTTAAGAAGCTCTTAAGTCCTAAGAACTTCTTAGGAGCGTTCTTAGAACATTCTTACAACGCTCCTAAGAAGTTCTTAGCACTTAAGAGCTTCTTAACAATTTTGGGAAACCTTGGTCCCTCATGTCTGTTCTGTTTTGGTCTAAAGTATTGTATAAGATTTCTTCAAATGCTGGATTGAAATATATTCTTCTAATACATGAATATAATGTGGAAATGTTGCTGTCTTTTCTCCCTCAGATGGCTGTACAATTCCTCCATGATTTGGATGTTCCGTTCATTAAAGTTGCATCTTTAGATACCAATAACTTCCCCTACCTTGAAAAGACAGCAAAACACGGTGAGGATCTTGCTCGAAAAGTAGTCAAAAGCAGAGCCTCAATTAGACGCAAGACCCCTTTACTGGCCTGACGTGGATACACGTTTTGACAACTAAAACCCAGCACACAATTCAATCATTCGGTTGGAGGCCATGAGCACCAAAGCATGAGCAATTTTATCCTTACATACTACAGGTGTTTTGGCACAGATGTCTCTAATTCTGTGAAGCTAGATCGAATGAATGATTAATGATGTATATGTTATTGGATAGCCTATTCTTTATACAAGAAGGCCAATATTCATTGGGTTTTAACAGATCAATTTGAAGTATAGTATATCTCCCACCTTTTGTGTGAAAAGAACTAAAAGCCTTGCCTACACTGCAAAAACTGCTTGTCTAATAAAATCTAGGCAAGTGTTTTAATCATATATAAAAACAAAAACTGGTTGATATTGTTTTCAATACAAATACACTTACCTAGTACTTTCTTTTGAAATCATTTGACTTGATTTAAGAAAAGTTTGTCTTATTTTTAACTCAATTCTTCCTGAAAACGAGCAAAATCAGTTGCAGTAAGTAAATTTGCCGTAAAACAAGCACATTTATCTGCCAGTACAGTAAGTAAAATTGTCTTGATACGACTCCTTAAAATAATCAAAGTCTGAAATTATCTTTTGAGAGAGCGCTAGGTAAGTATTGTCAGAACAATACCAAATAGATTTTTGACCTTAACATAAAATAATTACACTTGGTTAGATTTTATTTTTTGCAGTGCAAGTATTTCAAAAGCAGATTGAGTTCTGAGATTGAAACAAATAAGCATGGGCTATTAATCAAGATTTTACAGTAAACACCACATTTCCTTACGTCTTACAGGACTGATAACATCTCCTTAATATGTATGCTACTGTATACAACAATAATGTCATTTTAATATGAACGCTTACATCACCCAGAGAGCCTTCTCTGGAGAGTTCATTCCCATTAACTTGACGCAGACGTTTTGCTCTTTTGCTGTACTGTTCTGTTATGGCTCTTACTTTTTTGCTGATTCTTCTCATAACAGGAAGACCGATGGTGGTGTCCAGCGGAATGCAGTCCATGGAGACCATGCGGCGTGTATACCAAACGGTGAAGAAGCACAACCAAAACTTTTGCATTCTACAGTGCACCAGCGCCTATCCCGTCAAGGCTGAAGATGTTAACCTTCGGGTCATCACTGTGAGACATTCTTCATAAAGTAGTTTTACAGTACACACACACATACACACACACACACACACACACACACGCACCTCCTCTTTCTGTAATCCCTATGGGCACATGTTTGCACTTCTGTATTCATTGATCATATTTACTGCATTTCATTTCAAGATAAAAATCGAATTTGTGTTGTTTTAAGTATACAATATACTAAAACTATATATTTAGTATATACAATATACTAAGTATATTTATAATGAATTAATTAAATTATAATAGCATCTAGTTTGCATTGTTTCTATTACAAAATATACTAAAACAATATTGAAGAGTAAAACTGATGAAGCAATGGCGAAGCGCGTTGTTCACTAAAATAAAATTAGAAATCAGCAAATTCAAGTCGATTCAAGTGCGGTGATTTTACACTTTTTTTGGATTACACTAAAAAATATGTTTGACTTGAAATAAGCCAAAATCCTATTAAGTTAAGACGCAAAAAAAAACAAGCTGATTTTGCCTTAACTAAAGATGAGATTTAAGATTTAAGGTTTAAGATAAATTGTCTCAAATCTTAAATCTCATATTAAATTAAGGGATTTTTTTCTTGTGTCATTGGCAGATAAATTTGTTTGTTCAGTTCCATTTGATTCACGCTTCAGTATAGGCGTGGGCACGTGCACCACAATCTCTGTTCATAAATATTCACTTAACACCACCCATATTCACTAAAATCCACCCATATTCGCTAAACTCCACCCATCAAAACTCAGAATCTCAGACACCGTATATATCTGTTAACACTGTCATCTGACCTCAGCCTGCATGACAACCTATGGTGGCCCTAGACCTTGATCTTGGTATCTTTTTCTTTCTTTTCAACCTGCAGGTCATCACTAGTTTTACATGTTTAACATGAAGTCCTGTAGGCAGAGCATTCACTAACAATGCACCATGTCCTTCAGACTGTGATAGACCGTTGATATGCAGATTCAGATATACAGAAATGCTGAATCATCTGTGTACAGCATGTAGAGTTGTATACTCAACATATTTTGTTGCAAACACAGGAGTATCAGAAGGAGTTCCCCGACATTCCCATCGGATACTCAGGCCATGAGACGGGAATCTGCATTAGTGTGGGGGCAGTAGCACTCGGTGCGAAGGTGGTCGAACGCCATGTGACCCTCGACAAGACCTGGAAAGGCAACGACCATGAAGCTTCTCTGGACTTCAGCGAGCTGGCTGAGCTTGTGCGCTCCATCCGCACTGTGGAGCAGGCTATGGGCACAGGCGCTAAAACCATGCTTCCCTGTGAGGTGCAATGCTACGATAAGGTGGGTGTTGATGGGTGGTAGGTAAGGAAATGTATGATGAGGTGCAATACTATGATAAGGTGGGTGTTGATGCATTGGTAAGGAAATGGAAAAACCAGGAATAACTGGTTGTACAGTACAACCTTGCACTGGATATAACAATATGTGTGCTGCACCTGCCCCATGGTCTTTGTGTGTTGGTGAAGTCAACATCATTATATTCATTTGTGCATTTCATTCAGTGCGCAACGGTACATACGTAAATACACAAACACTCACTCTGTTGCAGTTGGGGAAGTGTATTGTGGCAAAGACTGCCATTCCAAAGAACACGATCCTGACCCTAGACATGATGAGTGTGAAAGCGGGGTATCCAAAAGGTATTCCAGCAGAAGACCTCTTTGAGCTGGTGGGCAAGAAGATTACAGCTGATGTTGGAGAGGACGAGAGCATCACCCAGGATATGGTTGACAAATATGTCAAAAAGGCCAAATTCTAAGAGAAGGCCATTAGATTTTGGCTTTCTTGTAAGATTATTTGACTTAAAAAACGTCAAAATCCTCTTACATTGAGACGTAAAAAAGGAGAAAAAAACAAGTTAGTCTCTGCCAATGGAACAAGAAAGTTTTCCCAATTTAACATTTAAGGTCTGTCTTAAATCTTAAATCTCATCTGTCTTAAATCTTAAATCTCATTTTATATTAAATTATGTCTTCATTGAAGAGAATTTTTACTTTAATATAACTTTAACGTCATGCGATAATTCACAGTGACTCATTGTGTATGTGTGTAAACTAGTACGCTGATGTGTTGTGGGATAAGAGTTTATGCTACGGGATGCCACCCAGGTTGTGGGGTAGCCACTGGGGTTTTAAGTGGGCCATTCAAATGTGTGGATGTTCTCTGTACATTCTGATCAATAAACTACTTTATTGCTTTGTCACATATGTTTCTGTTCTGGCCTTCTCATTTTGGTGAGCTTGACCAGAATCCAGTTGTTTTACAGAAACAATTTTGATACACCAATATCTGTGTTGCAGTTGCAACAACTTGGTTGAAATAATTTTAAATTCTAATGAAACAAGAAATTATTCTTTACACAAAAAAATGTCATTGCCTGATGGGAGTCCATTAAAATATTTTTTCAGCACAAAGTATTCAGAAAGTCAGTTTATTCAAACACTAGTTACTTTGCATAAATATTTAATATAGTGGATTCCAAAAGTATTCAACCCAAGGTTGTAGTCATAGATAGAGATGGGCACAAATACATTAAAAACTATTTTGTTACTACAAATACTACAAATACAAATGTGTAATGTGAGAACTGCATTTCCGTTATTGTGCTATACATGTATGCCTATTACATACATGATTGGCAACAAGGAGGTGATTTTTCCAACCCTGTTATTTTAGTTTTTCATTTTTTATTAATTTTAAGAACTGTTTTCTTTTATTATTATGATGTTGTACAGCTAAATTTGTGAATATTTTAAAAATAAAATGGGTTTTGATTTCAGGCTGTAAGAAACATTTTTCAAAGGGGTATGATGACTTTCTATAGGCACTGTAAGTGATAACATAGTCTTGCTTATTACACAGACTTGTGTTGGTATACAGTGGGTCAATCTGATGTTAGCCCAGGCAGCAACATAGGCACATGTCACTACAGATGCAGAGGAGCTACAATCAAAATGATAAAAAAAAAGGGAATAATAATAATAATAAGTATACTAGGACCACCATCACAGCCTGAGGTGTACTAGCCAATATCCTAAATGGTCAAGAGACCTCAGATACCACCCACTGATTTGTTCTGACATTACGTTTTGCTTGACTGGCTGCAAAAAGACCAGAACATTCATTATGCTAAATTGCATGATCTAAATTTCCTCGACCACAAAATGGTCATGTTTTCTACATAAAATGGTCATGACAACATCCAAAAACACTGCAGCCTTTTAACTTCAACATTTTCAGTATTAAGTGCAGAATCAGAATCAGAATCTCATTCTCAATCTCACATTCTGATAACACTGGCAGCTGAGCTGCAGCCAGCATGGAAACTCAGAATCTCAGACAGCGTACACCACTGGCACCTGAGCTCAGCCTGCATGACAGCTTACAGTATTGTGGCCCTAGCCAAAAAAAGATTAGGTCCATTTGACTTGTAGATCCGGGCAGGTCTGATTAATTCATGTGACGCGTGCTGGGTTGAACACAATGCATACAGGAATGCATGCAAACTGTTTATAGAAATTCTGTCCAACTTGCTCCAGACGGAGGGGGACACCATGACCTTAAAATGTTGCTGAAGTCTGCGTCTGCAACAAGTTATAATGACTGCCGCGCAGCAAAGCGGAGGTCATATAGGTTTAGTCAGTTTTTGTTTTGTTCTTGTGTGCGGAGCAAATTTGCGTCAAGGATTCCCGGGAGACTGAAAGACCTGGTGCGAGAAACTCGGTGGGCAGGTAGCCCCACACATATTTTAAGCATTTAAATGCATACTGTTTCACCACAATGGCAGGTATCAGCAAAACTTCACCTGTAGTAAGTGGCAGCCTACCATTGGCAATATCTCCCACTACGTCTCCTGCGAGTCACGTCAGGCAAACTGCAGCAGGACTGTTCTGGTCAAGTGGCCGTCTAACTTCGCTCCTCTCGGTAAAAATCCCAAGCTCACGTTGATGTATGAAGCCAGCCTTAAGTCAGCCACAGCTCATCTCGAATGAGCCCATTGTCGTGGATATCTGGTAAGATGACTGGCTCCTTGGCAAGTTTTGTTCCAGCACTGTCAACAAATGCAGCATTACCTGCAGCGCACACACGGCTCCGTTATCCATGCTCCGTGCTCCGGCATTGTTGTTGCTGTTCTGACAAGGCTCGACTCGAGTCAGCCACACACGGAGGCTGGGTCAGAGGTTAGGGGTCATCATAAAATTGCCGGCTCTGCATTCACATGGCAAAAGTTAACTGGCGGTTTTAAAAAAAATACCCCTTCGTTCGGAAGCCGGTTACAAAAACTATCGGTTACAGCCACCTGAGCGCATGTAAATGCGCTCAGGTGGCAGCAACAACAATGCCGGAGCACGGAGCATGGATAACGGAGCCGTGTGTGCGCTGCAGGTAATGCTGCATTTGTTGACAGTGCTGGAACAAAACTTGCCAAGGAGCAAGTTGTAACCGGTAACGGAAATTCACCAGTTCCAAAAAAAAAAAAAAAAAACAGTGTTGTGTAAATGGGCCTTGAGATTGAGCATGACCGGGCAGGCTAGGAGGAATAGCCTAGTAAACACCCCACTCCCATACACACACACACACACACACACACACACACACACACACACACACACACACACACACACACACACACACACACACACACACACACACACACACACACACACACACACAAAGACACAGATACACACACTACACACACACTCATTAGATCAGTCATGTGGAAACCCACAGCTGAGGACTCACAAAAACAAACACAGACTCTGACGGAGCGTTCACGGCAAACATCTGCAGATGACTAAAACATCTGTGCACGCCTCAGCAGCTACGACAACCCGCCATCACCTCGGCCAAGGAGCCAGAAGCTGGCACGCGTTCCCATTTAGAATTCTGCCAGGGGAACATCAGGACTAGTGTGTTTATAGCAATGCAATTAACTCCAGTCTTACATTACATCACTTTTGATGCTGTCTCAAAGTGCCATAAGGTGCAATATGTGCGCAGTTTCCAAGACATCTTATGCTGCCAAAAGACATGGCATCATGAATGCGTAAAAAAAAAAAAAAAAAAACCCTGAAGAGCATACAGACTTCATGATGTTGAAACACATTTTTAGCAATTACTTATAATTCACACATTTATGCGGCTCTGCATTTCAGCTCATCTTAATGCATTATCCGCTTACAATAAAATGTGCTCCAAGTGTATTTAATATTAACTTTCAGAAATATTCTCAATGTCGCCCCATTTTTTTAAAATAAAAGAAATAAATAATATAAAAAAAACCTTGCTCTGTGGAGTACAGCGTTATAGCTAGACCTTTGAATTGTCTGAATCTCTGAGTTGATAAGGACGGAACGTTAAGGATGGCCGTGCCACGCCACACCAGCTAGGAGTCAAGACAGCGTAAAGCCGGGGCCATTCAAGACAAGACATGTCTATTAATTATACCGGGAGAAGTCGCGCTAATTCTGTCAAATGAGTGCAGTAAATGAAACTGAAAACCTATTAGCTCGCATTTGTTCGACCATCTGAAAACACAGGAAGCAATCAGAGGAAAGCAGATATGAGTCGTCGGCAAGAGGGAGAGAGAAGTGAGCTTGATAACGAAGGCGAGACAAGGAGGGCGATAAAAAGACAGAAACTCAGACTAACAAAGACCAGTATGTATGCAGATGGGGGTGGAACAGACAGGCCGAGAGGAAGCAAAGGCACAAGAAAATTAGTGGACAAGGACGACCGAGAGAAGAAAAGGCAGAGAGAGAGAGAGAGAGAGAGAGAGAGAGAGAGAGAGAGAGGGAGAGAGAGAGAGAGAGAGAGAGAGAGAGAGAGAGAGAGAGAGAGAGAGAGAGAGAGAGAGAGAGAGAGAGAGAGATAAGTACACACACAGAGGAGAGACAGCAGTGAAAAGGATTTAGGAAAGATGAGAGAAAGAGGGGGAAAATGAACGGGTGAAAGGGTAAAAAAGTTCTCTTATGATGTTTAAACTGGCAAATGTCGGCTGCAAATATTAGTTGAGCTGGATTTAAACGGATGTCAGTTCTAGCATCCCACCTGTTTGCTACTCTTTCAGCTGATACTGATACTGAATGTTAAATAAATGTTAGCTTATAAGCTTGAATGAAGAAACCAAGTTACAGCTAATTATCCACGTGGGGGCAGATGTTTGAGAATGACAAAGAAGTGAGAGAAAGTGGAATAGTGCATTATGTCCAACATTCTAATATGTGGTTGAACGTTCGGCATTTCTTACTAGTACTGTAGGTCACTTTGACACTGAAAGTATGCTCCTACAGTATGTTGTGACAGTGTATGATATCTGTACTGTCCCTAAACATGGAAGGCGCCAGGGTTGAGATCACTAATTTTTGTTTGGCTGTTATTTAGCAATGTTTTGCGGTGTTTACTTACCGTATACATGTTATGATGCATTTATCCAAACTGCTGTACATAACTCAATTATCACATGGGATTGTCTCCCCAGAACAACTTGGAGTTAAAGAGGAACTATGCAGGATTGGCGATTTCATCTCTGGTTTCGGTTTCGTTTTTCGTTTCTGCTCGTTTTATGCTTGCATTTTCTCTGCAGAGCTTCCCCGACAGCTTTAGCGTGTATATTTATACATGTATAGGCTATATTTAAATATATAAATTGCAAGCGTGGTTCTTCGTCTCAGACTTCCAGATGTAAACAAGGAGCGATCGTCTCCTGCAGAAAGTTGCATAGGGTCTCTTTAAGAGCTCAATGGCACATTGGTAACTTGGGACTTGAACCCACAACTTGTCTGGCTACAGCATACTAGCCTAGCTCCTTAGCTACTAGGAATCCTACTAGGCTATGCTACTAGGGTTTGCTACCACCAGAATCTTAGTGCAAGGCCTCTTAACTTAAAGTTAGTCAAAGGACAGTTTGCTAGATTAGATTAGATTCAACTTTAGTGTCACTGTGCAGAGTACAAGTACAGAGACAACAAAATGCAGTTTGTGTCTAACCAGAAGTGCAACAATAGCAGAAATTGTGCAGTGTGCAGTTATGTGTCCTCACATTATGTTTTTCCTACAAAAGTCCTCAAAATTACCCTTCACATCACAACAGCTATATATGGTTGAGAGGAGAGGTTTCCAGGAGACAGAAAAACATGGAGCATGGACGCTTCTCTGCTGCTGAGGCATCAAACAGAATAGAAAGAAAATATAGATTTTGCTACACTGTCTGTGGGTTTTTTGTCTTACCAGTTAATGAATGAACAACTTTTTCCAAGACAACCATAACACAGTACAGACTAGTGAGCAATGAGCATAGATTGGTTCTGCCAAATGGAAACTTAAATAAAGATCGGGGCCAATAGATTGCTGAGTATGTCCAACTGTGTGGTAATTGATATCCACTCTTTGTGTTTTGGCGGGCAAGCTTGCGCTGCATATTTCTTTCTCAAGATCTTTCTCAAAACGATAACGCACTCAAAATGGGTCAGGCTTCTATTGGTATTTGCTTTGGAGGTCAAAGCTTTGGGACGTATCACTGTATTCGATCATTACCCATGTTTTCAGATGGCAGTAATGGCTCTCTTGATGCGCATAAATGTACTTTAGGCCTACAACGGTGCC
>NC_085003.1:30418437-30420937 GCF_963854185.1 Sardina pilchardus
AAAGTTACTGTCCACGCATGTGGACGTTGCGCATGAAAGGGTTAAAGGAGCTATGTCGAGTCATTTAGCCATCGAGTTGTCTTGAGTGCAGCCACACAGCATTCTTGCATTGATTCTTCCATTGTATTTACTGTAATACAACGGCCATAAGTGGGGCAAAGTTAGTAGTTGGTTTGCTAACTTCAGTGAATATCTCAACACCGTGGAGCTTAGGTGTTTTTGACATTACAGTATGTCAAAAATTAAAAATATGGTTTCTTCACATTCTGTTGCTATACCCAGATAATTGTGGGATAGTATTTTATTCCTTTTATTTTTCACTAAACAAATGTCATTTGGTAACTTTAATCTCTACCTGAACATTTCAAGGTTCTCCCCAAAACATTCTTAGTTGTCTTCTGTAAGTACGGTGGCCGAAAAGGGCCAAACCCGCTCAGTTAGAGAAAGCAGTTTCAAATACAAAACGATGCAAATTAACAAAAGTACAAACAGAGAAACGTGGTAGAAATATATAAAAAAATGCACTGCAAGAAACAAAGGTAAATGCATCTTCATGAAATGCACTGCAGATAGAGAAATGCTGCAAAACACTAAACGCTGCAGAAACCAGCTACTACAACGGAAGGGCTCCAAACCTCCAGAGGGCGCTCTCACCATGACAGCGCCATGGAGAGGCAGGCACACAGGAGGATGGCGAGAAAGATAGAAGAACGTCTCTAAACAAAAAAAAAAACTGAACAACAGAAAAACTGTTGTAAACAAAGAAAAGTCACATTACCTTGCTACGCCGTAACTGCAACTACTTCTTGAGATCCGTTTAGACGTTCTTCTATGCTTTGCGTGGAATTAAGCCTGTCATATGGCTGTTTTAGGCAAAATGTTTCATACGAATGTTTCATAAATGAGAGCCAATGTTTGCAGATGTTGCTACCATAAATTACGACAGCCACTTTTGATTTTAAAACTACAGCGTTATCTTCTCTCATCTCTATTTGGCCCTGGTCTTCTACCACCCTGATGGAAAGATTAGTGAATTATTCCAGGCTAATATCTCTCTGAAAGGAGATCTCAGTGGTCTTGGCCTGGCTAGCACATGCATGTGAACTTCAATCAGTCTTTCCCTTCGGGGTCTGATCCCTGATTTCACTTCAACTTTATTTCACTTTATTTATTTATATAATAGATATATATTTTATACTCTCCATGCTGGGTAAGGACAATCATCTGAGGTGCACTGAAGTCAAAGCTGAGTCAGCCTTTTGGTTGCTCTGCCATTTGCGGGCGCACACACACACACACACACACACACACACACACACACACACACACACACACACACACACACACACACACACACACACACACACACAGGTGGCGGCATTTGCAGAAACTTGCTGACACTTTCTGATATTTTATTCAGCTCCCATCTTCAGGTTAGGAAACGAGGGAAAAGAGAAGCAAAAAAAGAAGAGAGAAAACATCCAGTTGAAACTTCGCAGTTCAAAGTTCAACAGTCACTAAGGCTTGAGAGGCCACATTATTGCTCGGTGGCTTTTAAATGTGAAGTAATAAAAGGAATAAATTGAAACCTTTTTTTTTTTTTTTTTTTGAAAGCAAGAGGCGTCCGAAGGCGAGCGGGCTTAAAAACAGCAGCGAAAATCTTTCACTTTTAAGGTAATTATCCCCTTTGTAAGCGTACAGGTGAAGGACGACTAATTGGTTCTCGAATCTCAAGAGACTTTTGGAGCCTGTCTGTCTCTCTTAACTCTGCCATTCAAATTGCATATAAAGAAGAAGGGAAAAAGAGAAGGAAAAAGAGAGAGAGAGAAAGAGAGAGAGAGAGAGAGAATCCTTTGTTTCTGAAGAAATGACAACCACTGCATCATCATCTCTCTCTCCCTCCACAATGCCCACCTGAATAGAGCTACTGTAGGACTGAGAGATAAATAGGAAATAAAATATACTTTTTGGACGAGTAAAGTTATAAACAGCCCACAAAGTAATTAAGAAACGCTTTCGCATTTGTGTCTAGAACTAAAGTGCTGCGCTAGTGCTCCCCCCAGGGCATAGTGTGCATGAGTGTGTGTGTGTGTGTGTGTGTGTGTGTGTATGGAAGACAGATAAACTGGCATACATCTTGGCAAATGAAAGGAAGAAAAGCAATTCAGTGATTTACTAAAAAAAAAAAAACTTTAGGGAATACAGTACTGACAAGATTTTCCATCTCTTCAGTCTACTCTTTCAAAAAGCACACACACACACACACACACACACACACACAGACACACACACACACACACACACACACACACACACACACACACACACACACACACACAGACAGACAGAGACGCGCACACACACACACACACACACACACACACACACACACACACACACACACATACATGCACATACACTCTTCCAGCACACAAAAGTAAAGGAAAATAGTTGTGGATATTAAAAGGACTGCTGATGCTACTGCTACCACTGCTATATA
>NC_085003.1:30428437-30430937 GCF_963854185.1 Sardina pilchardus
CAGATCACTGAATATGGGGGTCAGGCTTTGAAGTGTTGTGGAGTGGAAGGCATTTGGACCCCTGAATATGCTTTTGTGTGTGTGTGTGTGTGTGTGTGTGTGTTTTCTTCACTAGGAAAGACGAGTTAAGCTGCATTTTTAGCCTCAATGTGCTGCTTGGAAGATACAGTATCAGGGACACCTGGGAAAGGTATGACGATAATTTAAAACGTTAACGTTTATGAATTAATAAGCCAGATGATAACTGAATGCAGTATGTATATGAGATGCAGAATGGCAACACCAACTCACTAGGTCACATTCAAACATTAACAAAACGATTACTGGTAATTTATCTGTAAATGTATCTGAAAATTTTATCAAAATCCATCCAAAGGTTTTTGAGTCAACTTGCTAACAAACAGACAGACACAAACAAACCATGGTGAAAACATAACCTCCTTGGCGGAGGTAATTATGTTATTCTATTATGTTCTAGTATATCTCATTGATACATACCTCAAAACTACGGGTAAAAATGGTGACTTCATTGTGATGGAGGTTCAGTTGTTTCCAATGCCTCTCCATTCATACGACAAACAATGATAGAGAAGTCACAACAGGATGAGAGTTCACACTGCCTTCATTTCCAAGCAGCTGTAAATTGTGAACACTGCGTACGGTTTGTGGCTGCCGGTAAACTCAGGTAGGCGGTCGCTGGGGAACCAGGCGGAAGAAAATGAAGAGTCGGAAGAACGTGTCCACGTCTGGGAAGAGACCGGCAGCCTCTCCGGAGTGCCCCCAGGATGGCCCTTAATTTACTGGGCAGCCCAGAACTGCAGTGAAGATAATGAGGCATTGTGGGAATGAGGAGGACCAAGGGTGCCTGGAGACGGGAGATGGGGGCGATGTGTGTGTGAGACAGGCGGTGTGTGAGAGATAGGCAGTGTGTGTGTGTGAGATGGGGGCGGTGTGTGTGAGATGGGGGCGGTGTGTGTGAGACAGGCGGTGTGATGCGCTGGGACTGGCACAGCTTGACGGCCCGGCGGTGGAAATCCTAATGGCCCAGACAAGCCACCATTATTCTACAAATTACCTGCCAACATTAGTGTCAGCCCCCAACCCCAATCACACACACTCTGCTCTGTGCACACACACACACACACACACACACACACACATGTGCACACACACACGTGCACGCACACACACACACACACTCATACACCTCTGTTCACACAAATCAATCTCTGGCGCAGGCATAGCATGTCTTGTTTGATGGGAGCGTGTGTGAGTATGTGTGTGTAAAGGGCCTCTGTGCAGGCAATTAAGTATTGATTTTTTTAGCTTTTTATTTTCTCAGGTGGCTGACCTGACGTCCCCACTGTCTCTTGGTGAGCAGGCGTGGGAGTGTTCTGTGACGGTGGCGGTGGGTGTAGCTGTGGTGGTGAAGATGGTGGTGGTGGTGTGTGTAGCTCCGGTGGTGGTGGGTGAAGGTGGTGGTGGTGGTGCCTGTAGCTGCGGTAGTGTTGGTGGTGGTGGGTGTAGCTGTGGTGGTGAAGATGGTGGTGGTGGTGTGTGTAGCTCCGGTGGTGGTGGGTGAAGGTGGTGGTGGTGGTGCCTGTAGCTGCGGTAGTGTTGGTGGTGGTGGGTGTAGCTGTGGTGGTGAAGATGGTGGTGGTGGTGTGCGTAGCTCCGGTGGTGGTGGGTGTAGCTGTGGTGGTGGAGATGGTGGTGGTGGTGGTGTGTGTAGCTCCGGTGGTGGTGGTGGTGCGTGTAGCTGCGGTAGCGTTGGTGGTGTTGGTGGTGTGTGTAGCGGTGGTGGTGGTGGTGTTGGATGCGGTGGCAGTGACAGTGGCGGTGACAGTGGCTTCGGTGGTGGTGGTGGCGGTGGATGTGCTGTAGCTGCAGTGAGTGAGTAGGTGAGTGAGAATGAGATTAGTGCAGGCTTAGGACTTTAGGACTGTACCCAAGGAAATGACCAACAATCCTTAGCATTGTGGCAGGACACAAAGGCTTAGTAAGTATACAACTGCCATTAATTAAATGGAAACAGAAACGGGGGATGTTCCATTCCTGTTACTATGTTACTAGCATTCTGAACCCTTACAGCCTCTCAAATTCAACCCTTTACCAACGGATGTCAGCTACGTCTTTGAGGACACACAAGGACACACACACACACACACACACACACACAAACACACGTCTTTGAGGGTTCAGGGCTTAGACCTTAAAGGGATATTCCGCCATTTGTGGAAATACGCTCATTTTCCACCTTCCCTCGAGCAAAACAATCGATATTTACCTTGCTCCCGTTCATCCAGCCATTCTGTGAGTCTGGCGATACAAGTTTTAGCTTCAGCCTAGCATAGATCATTGAATCGGATTAGACCATTAGCTTCTCGCCTGCTAGCTTCATGTTTAAAAGTGACTAAGATTTCTGGTAATTTTCCCATTTAAAACGTGTCTCCTCTCTAGTTAGAAAGTGCAATAAGACCAACTGAAAATGAAACCTGGC
>NC_085003.1:30435937-30438437 GCF_963854185.1 Sardina pilchardus
CCAGCCAGTTGCGCCACGGCTGGGGCCACTATTATTATTATTTTGATTTATTATATTATTTCCTTTCCTCCAGTATAATTCCTTTCTCCCCCCCCGCTCTTGTTTTGTGCCTTGACTTCTTTCCGTTCCTCATGCTGAGGTAATTACCGCCCCACTGGAGGGGACTTCTGTGTTTCTCTCAATGGGAAATAAATGAGAACAGATCCCTAGAGGTTAGCGGAGTCCAGCGGGCCCACTGAGGTGAGTCCATCAGAAGGGACAGCGGCAGGCTGGGCGAAGCTTTGTAATGGGCCGAGGCTTTTAGCATGCAGGCCCGAAACAGATACCGCTGCTCTTATCTGAGGAGCGGAGGCAAGGTTTATGTGTTTGTTTTTGTGCTAATGACACACAACATGCACACACACACACACAGACACACACACACAAAGACAGACAGACACACACAAACAAACATACACACACAGAGACACAAACACAAAAGAAATCATTTAAAAGAGAGAGCCGGTGATATGATCTCAGCTGTCAAATTATTCCAGTCATTTATGCACCACTCACAGATAGAGCTGTGAGCTGAAATGTACTCGCACACAAACATACAGCAGCAGACACAGACACACACAGACACATTCTCATGAATAGAGGCAAAAGCGCACCATTACAGCCTCAAAGATCAAAACAATCTGAACCAACACATGTGCACACACAGACACACAGACACACACACGCGGCAGACAGACACAGACAGACAGACAGACAGACACACACACACACACACACACACACACACACACACACACACACACACACACACACACACACACACACACACACACACACAGGAAGAAGCACGAGCAAACATGCAGCCTGATTGTTCATGAAAAAACAACAGAGGGGCCAAATGATGTGTTCAGAGGCCAACGGAAATGTTTACGCGTCTGCCTGTTTTCTTTTTTTTCATTCTCTGGATGTCGCGGTGTCAGGGAAAATAACATCCTGGCCTGGCGCAAAAAAAACAGGAACCGCACCGAACGAATGAGAGAACGAGGGAAAGAGAAGGGCAGCGGAGGATGAGAAGAGATGGAGCCAGTCATGCAGCTACCTGGGAATGATGGAGGGAGGGAACGAAAGAGATTGAGGGGGAGAGGAGAGATAGAGATGAGAGTGGGATAGAGATAAAGAGAAAGAGAGAAAGAGAGAGAGAGAGAGAGAGAGAGAGAGAGAGAGAGAGAGAGAGAGAGATAGAGAGAGAGAGACAGACAGCGGTGGTGTAAATGTGTCTGAGGTACTTCCTTATTTCTGTGGCCCAGGAGGAGGATGACTCCCAAAATGGTTATTTCCCCTGACTGATTTACAACAACAAAAACACAACCATATACAAAAAAATAAATAAATAAATAAATAAATACGTTAACAAGAGTTCTCAAAAGAGAATCTCAAACCCTTGAGGCTATATGAACTTTTACCGTGTCAGCTCGCAGCATCAGCACCACTTATTAGGCTCTGAATGGGTTGTCTCAGTGTTCCAAATCTCCGAAAGTCAAACCATAATGCAGCCCATGCAGAGAAACTCTGTAACCTCAGGTCAAGACAGAGCCATGATGTGCCAGTTCACTGTGAAATACAGCCTTTCACTGGTGATTTCAAATGATGCTTTGGTCGATTTCCTGGAAGAGGATGTCCTCCTTACTCCCTGTGCCCTATAATGACAGCATGATCCACAAAGTCTGTGGCCAGGACTGACTTGTTCAATTGAGCCCACCACCATCACCTGAGTGAAAGCTGAATTGCCATTAGCACAGCTAGTGTCTTCTTCTCCTGCTCTCAACTGCACTTCCACCTGCTGCTTAAAGACAGCCATTACTACGACCACACAATTTAGCTCATCTTCTGAGGACTACACGGACAGCTATTACCCTCTCTAGGTTGGCCTGAAGTCACCCCACCTGAATGTATACCCCAACTGAATACAGCGTGACACTGTACTTCAATTATTGCCCCAGCATGTATGGTTACAGTATGTCATAAATGCAGTATGACAATCCTGACAAAATGGCAGTTATTGTAAGTTAGTGCATATCAATGCAGCATCACTTTGTGATATGGTGTTATAGCTCTAAGGAACTGTGGCAACTTATCACATCCATAGACATCGGGCCTTCTCAGAAACTGACAAGAGATGAAATCTGTTGTGCCATCTTCAAGACACTGACATGTGGGCATACCATTCAGCTCAAGTAACAGCAGTATCAGACCTTTTTACAGTTGTGTGTTGCTACATTTGACCACCGTTTCCCATTTAGACCGTATTAGACTGCTATTAATCGAACATGCCACTAGGTGACCATCAGAGTAGGAATAGGAGCATGTCATACTAACAGCAGTGGGCTCCGATAGATAGATAGACAGAAAGAAAGAAAGAAAGATAGATAGATAGATACAGATAGATAGATAGATAGATAAATAGATAGAAAGATAGATAGATAGATAGATAGATAGATAG
>NC_085003.1:30440937-30445937 GCF_963854185.1 Sardina pilchardus
ACATTCTCCACAAGCTAAATGGGAGTTTTGCGCCGTTTTTGTTCCCCTAGGTCACCCTGGAGCTTTTCAGCCGAGAAGAGACGGGGCCGCGCTCAACACGCTTCAAAGTCTCTGCAGAAGTGCAAAGCCCAGCTGTACTGTACATCCAAACCTTTGGAATAAACGAGAGGGCCAAATGCAGAGATCTCCGATGCGCGTTTGCAAACGTGCATTGTTTTCCTTCGCTCCCACAACAGAATCTCCGCCAGTATACTCCTCTCAACCTGCTAAGTGTCCCCTACAAATAAAGACGATAACGGCCGTGTCTTTGCGTCCACTCTCGGTCACCTACAGGCCGCCGCATTCCGCAGCAGCCACACATGGCTCCTGTCGCTGCACCTGCGCAACAAATGGCGGTCCTTCGGTCCGCTGGCAGGAGGGAGCCCTTTGGGGGGGGGGGGGGGTGAGCGTTAGCAGCGCTGGCTGGCTGGCTGTGAGCTTGGACCCCAGTGATCCATCACAGGGCAGGGGCCACGAGTCCTGCTCCGCTCCCCTCACTGCCACATTAGCGGCTAGCTGCCGTCGCTCTCACTGAGCCATGACTTCATCTCCTCGCTCTCCGTAAGACACTCAACACACACACACACACACACACACACACACACACACACACACACACACACACACCACACACACACACACACACTTACACACACACACACACACACACACACACACACACACACACACACACACACACACACACACACGCTGGGTCAGTCTCTTCGTCTCTCTATGTCTCCATCTCATCGTCTGTTCAAACAGGGTCTAATGACATAAATGCCTGCTGAACTCACAACATTAGGGCTTCACGCACACATAAACACACACACATAAAACACACACACACACACACACACACACTCACTCTGTCTCTGTCTCATCGTCTGAGTGTGCTGTCCAAACATGGCCTAATGACATAGACGCCTGCTATACTCACAACATTAGGGCTCTACGCACTAATGGACCCATAGATCATCAAAACCCTCAACTCTCTCTCTCCCTCGCTCTCTCTCTCTCTCTCTCTCTCTCTCTCTCTCTCTCTCTCTCTCTCTCTCTCTCTCTCTCTCTCTCTCTCTCTCTCTCTCTCTCTCTCTCTCTCTCTCTCTCTCTCCTCTCTCTCTCTCTCTCACAGTGCTTCTGGGGTATGGGAGGGGGTTGTTTATGAACGGTCATCACACTCTGTCTTCATCAGACCCAAAGTGCTGACACCCTTAAATGCAGGGGAGCGGTGGGTTCTAATGGGTCATCACAAACAAGTAAAACACGCACGCACGCACGCACACACACACGAGAGAGAGAGAGAGAGAGAGAGAGAGAGAGAGAGAGAGGAGAGAGAGAGAGAGAGAGAGAGAGAGAGAGAGAGAGAGAGAGAGAGAGAGAGAGAGAGAGAGAGAGAGAGAGAGATGGGAAACCTTCTCATAAGATGACTTATTAATACCCTAAACTTCCCTTGAACCTCCTATCCCCACATCTCCAAAGTGTTCGAGGTATCTAATGTCTCTGTCTGGCTCCATGTGTGAAAAGCCCAACACAGACGGATGACACAATCAGTGAAGATTGTTTCAACACACCCAGTGGATCAACGTCCGTCCGCCAGAGACCATTAGGGTGCATAAGCTGGTCAACTGGTGAGGACACAGAGTTGAAGGAGAGATTTCTTGGAAATGACGCACGTGCGCACGCACACACACAGACACGCAGACACAGACACAGACACAGAAAACCAGACAGACAGACACATACACACTTTATCTCTGCGTAGATGCAGTTTTCTACTGTCTCAGATAAGATAGCTGTCAGTAAGAGGGCGGTTAATGGATTGTGTGTTTGTGTATGTGTGTGTCTGTGTGGTTCTCTCTCTCTCTCTCTCTCTCTCTCAGTGTGTGTGTGTGTGTGTGTGTGTGTGTGTGTGTGTGTGTTTGTGTATGCTTATGTGTGTCTGTTACTGTGTGCTTGTGTATGTGTGTGTCTGTGTGTGACTGTGCATGTGTGTGAGGTCTTTATCACAAGTATTTGTCAGAAAAACTGGTTATGTGTCACCATTTTGTGTATGTGTGTGTTTCTAAGAGTGTGTGTTTCTTCCTGTGAGAGGAACAGTGGTAAGTGAACACACACACACACACACACACACACACACACACACACACACACACACACAACCTACACACACACACACACACACCTTCATCCAAACACCTCTGAAGTGCTAAGTGTCACCTGGAGCAGAGAAATGCTCTTAGTGTCGGCCTGCTTCTAAAGGGCTGCGTCCAGAGACACCCCGGAGAGTGACCAGACCAGACAAACACAGCTCAGCTCAGCTCAGTTCCAGGAGCCGGGGCTCAGACAGGAGAGTGTCTGCAGTGCTAATCATATAGCTTTTGTTGAAACACATCTCTCTCTCTCTCTCTTGCTCTCTCTTGTTCTCTCTTGCTCTCTCTGTCTGTCTCTCATTGTGTCACACACACACACACACACACACACACACACACACACACACACACACACACAAATATTCACTCACTCACTCACACACACTCAAACACAGGTCTGTATAAAGGTCAGGCTGTGCGACGTGTGTTGCCTGCCACCTCTATCTCATTTGGAGTTAGACTTTACCTCAGCTTTGCCACTACTCTACCCTGCTCAACTAGAATCCAGACACACTGAGAGCAAGTGAGAGATAGAGAAGAGAGAGAGAGGGGTTGATTCACAGGAGTAAATGACTAATAATCTAATGTAAGGGAGGCCATTTGAAAACCACCTTTGCCTGTGCCTGCTCTATGCATCTGTCTTCTGTGATATTTCTGTGCTTTAGACTCAATTTAACCATTCAGTTTACCTTCATTACAGCAGCTAGTACACCCTGCTATTCACCTCTGCTCACGTGGAACCATCCACTATCCACACACATGACAGGATGTGATTATTTAAACTGGTCCATTTGACCCAGCATATTGGTTTCGTATTCCTTACCAAGACTAAAAGAACTCTCTGATACATTTGTTTTCCTCTGGGCATAAAAATATTCAGCTCCGCTAGTAACAAAACAGCAGAATCAATCTCTATAACAAACACGATCAAACAAACAGGATTTAATTGCATGAATACATGCATCTCACTTTACATATGAATGCCATCTCAACCCCAGCGCAGCAAATGGATGGATGATTTAGCAATGCAAACACACATAAATGCACGATGATAAGGGGTTCCAGGCTCCAGCTTAGAGCTATTAAACTACAGTGTGTGGCAGTAAATTTATCTGCTGGACTCCGCCATGGGCTCTAAATCACTATACATTCATGACTGGGAGAAAAAAAAATGATGCCTTACAAATGAACACGTCCATAGTGTTTAAGCCATTGTGTGGGAGTACTGTAGGCCTACACCAGCACATAATGCTCACTAAGAACATCTATGAAAACAAAATAAAATGCAAAACAGCAAACAAACAGCACAAAGAAATATGTTTTATCTGGTCATTTGGAATTCATATCACCATATCAGTAAAGCATTATCACCTGCAGATGTCTACAGTAAATATGTAAACATAAATAAATAAGCTACTTGTTGATAGCATCTCCACCCAAGGCAGTGGCAGGATATTGAAAAAGAAAAAAAAAAAAAAACACTGGAAACGGAGAGAAAATAAAATAAAAATACATATTCAGTGATTCTTTGCCTTGTGCATTTTGGCCAATGAGCCACGCCACGCTGTCTGCACTAAACTGTTCAGTCCTTGGGTGACTCATTAACAAACATTTGCTGGCATGCAAAAAGAGGTAATGACGGGCTTTACAGGGTATGTTCTGCCTCTGCGACTCCAAGCTCCGCACCAGATACTAAGTCCCCCCCCACACACACACACACATACACCCCACACACACCCCATCCACCAAACAGGCTGAGAGAGAGACCGGGCTGGTCTCAGCTCCTGAACACAACCAGCACTGAACCTGTGATAGGACACTTCCTCCATCACAGTCTTCTTCTATCCCTAGGCACACACACACACACACACACACACACACACACACACACAGTCACACTCGCACACACAGACTTACAAACGCACAAAGTAATTTCTCTCTGAAGTTGAAAATTGGTATGTGTGTTCGAGGAGGCAGTGATTTAATTTGGAGGAAAATTACTTTCTAAACACTGCGGTGGCAGACTGAAAAGTGGAGGCGGCTTCACGCGGGGTGTGTGTGTGTGTGTGTGGGGGGGGGGGGGGGGGGGGTGGAATTACACTGCACATCACCGTCTGTCACAGCAGAAATTAGCACACAGCCGCGATTACAGCGTGTTAATTAGGCGATCTGGGTGTGACCGCGTCCATCCAAGTGACCGCCGACAGAGTTCGAGCTCTCACATCTTTCTGAACGGAGGCCTACACGTCGGTGCAGAGCCTGGTACTTTCTCTCCAATGGTGGAAACTTCCGGGAAAGGACAGATTGGCAGGATAACACCTTCTGAAATTATGGTGATATTAAACTTAATAACAGTACGTCTCTCACAGTCCCTATATGCAGCACAATTATCCCATATGCAGCACAACTATCCCATGATACTCTGCACAAGGTCAAGTGGTGGATTTTAAAATGAGCGTTACAATAATAAATAAAATATTAATAAATGTGTAATAAATAATATATATTGTTTTCCACCTATTACATGTTTTTCATCTAGTGCCCCGTTGTCCAGAAAATCATCTTTTATACTCCACCCCTAGGCTCAAGTATATCAATAAAAAAGTTTCTTTTTAATGTCTGATGCTGAGAGGTTGTTCTTCTCTGCTTGAAGACTGAAATCCAGTTATTTACCTTTTTATCTCAAATGAATATGATAAGTGAGACAGACCAATCACCAGAGGTTTTAAACAACCACAGTCCAATCAGAAGGAGCCTACTTGTGAGGTCTGATTATCCAGGTAGCCTAGAACATCTCTTTGTCACGAA
>NC_085003.1:30459722-30462222 GCF_963854185.1 Sardina pilchardus
GTCTATGTAAGTGCATGTAAACAAACACACACAGACACACTAACACATTCATACAGGCACACAAGCACACACACACACACACACACACACACACACACACACACACACACACACACACACACACACACACACACACACACACACACACACACACACACACACACACACACACACACACACACACACGTACTGTAGACATATGTGCTTTCCCCACTTTTCAGGTACTCTGGCCATGAAGATCAGATACATCTCACATGTTCTGCACAACAGCCCACTGGAGTCTCCTTCCATCTGCTCCATTCGCTGAAAGCGATCTTGAGAGGTACTGAAAAATGGATGAGGGACTGGAACACACTCTTGTTCACTTACTGATCCAGCAAGTTCACTCAGCACTGCCTACTTACTATCTGCCAGAGTGACCTCGGTGTGACTTTAGTCTTACTTAATGGATCTCTGGCCAGTACGAGACACAGCTACAGTGTGTCTTCATTTACGCCTTTAAAATTCTCACAGCCACTGATTGTGTCGTTAACATCACACACACAAGGCACAGAAGCACACACACACACACACACACACACACACACACACACACACACACACACACACACACACACACACACACACACACACACACACACACACACACACACACACACACACACACACACACACACACACACACACACACACACACACACAGCTAACATCTGCGATGCTGCCTTGCACACACCCTGATAGGAGTTCTAGCATCGATTCTCGCCTTGTCAGCCAGTGGTTGTTAATATGGTGATTTACGGTGACCTTGCAGACATATATTGTGCGCGTGTGCGTGTTTATCAGTCTTCATTAAAACACAAGAGGTTGTTACTCGGCGCAGGCTCTTCGATACTGACAGCTTCGCCTCGCCCGAGGATGTAACACTCCATCAGCCTATTGACCAGGTCACAAAGCAGCGAACGGAAAATAAAATAAAGCCCTCAAAAGACGATAATCAGACACAAGCATAACAACTGAATGTACAGTTTACAGTTGGCTGTACAGTATGGATATAACAGAGTGCCAAACCAAAACGCAATCCATCCAATTCTCCCTGACTCTGCCTCAGCAAACTCTAATCACAAACGGTCGTTGTAATGAGAATACAAATGCAAATATAGCCGCAAGCGGCGATGGCGGGCCCGAGCACCTGCGGTGCGGAGACCTGTGACATTTCGGAATCTAACAAAGCAGCATGTGTGTGTTGGTGGGCATGTGCATGAGCATCACACATACCAACCAAATTTGGTCAATTTTCCTGAATGTATGTGTCAACCACAACAGACAACACGCTAGGTGGCGCTATAGAGTCCCTAAGCCACACCCTCGGCCAGAGCTCTGTCTCTGAATAACTATAGCAATAACACACATGCCCACCAAATTTGGTTAATTTGGGTGAATGTAGGTGTCAACCAAAACAGACAATGTGCTAGGTGGCGCTATAGAGTCCTTAAGCCACACCCTAGGGCAGAGCTCTATCTCTGACTAAAAACAGACAATGTGCTAGGTGGCGCTATAGAGTCCTTAAGCCACACCCTAGGGCAGAGCTCTATCTCTGACTATCAATAGCAATAACGCACAAGCCCACCAAATTTGGTTCATTTTCGTAAATGTGTGTGTCAACCACAACAGACAATGCGCTAGGTGGCGTTATACAGTCCCGAAGACACCCTTGGCCAGAGTGCTGTCTCTGAATAGCTATAGCAATAACACATATGCCAACCAAATTTGGTTCATTTTCGTGAATGTATGTGTCAACCACAACAGACAATGCACTAGGTGGCGCTATAGAGTCCTTAAGCCACACCCGAGGCCAGAGCTCTGTCTCTGAATAACTATAGCAATAACACACATGCCCACAAAATTTGGTTCATTTTGGTGAATGTACGTGTCAACCACAACAGACAATGCATTAGGTGGCGCTCTAGAGTCCCTAAGCCACACTCTAGGCCAGAGCTCTGTCTCTGACTATCGATAGCAATAACACACAAGCCCACCAAATTTGGTTAATTTTCGTGAATATTTGTGTCAACCACAACAGACAACGCACTAGGTGGCGCTATAGAGTCCTTATGCCACACCCTCTGCCAAAGCTCTGTCTCTGACTAGCCATAGCAATAACACACAAGTCCACCAAATTCGGTTCATTTTGGTGAATGTACGTGTCAACCACAAAAGATAACGTGCTGCTAGGTGGCGCTATAGAGTCCCAAAGCCACACCTTAGGCCAGAGCTCTGTCTCTGACTAGCAGAAGCAATTCCACATGTAGCTGCCAAATTACATCCAATTCATAACCTTTTTTCTGCCTATAACACCAACTTCCTGTTTCTTAATAAAACGCCATAATTCAAACCTTCGCCATTTCGATATACTTTTGAAATTCAAAAATCTGGTCGCAATTCCTCTCGGGCAACCCCTGAAGATCATTTTAGTGCTTATATGACTTGATTTCGATAAACC
>NC_085003.1:30464722-30469722 GCF_963854185.1 Sardina pilchardus
GACTAAACAACCGAATAAAAATGCAGAGCACAATCCAACCAAGTCTGAACATGAATCTTCATTATTGCTTTATCTGTATATGAACTTTAATTATCTTCATTTATTATTTTTCTATTTTTCCCCAGCATTGCTATGATGGCTATTTTGGGATAATGGACTGCATTTTGCCCCCCCACCCACTGTTTGGTGATCACTAAAAACATTTGGTCTCCCCTTAAACACACACACACTTCATCTATCAAAAGACGAGAGATGACAGGGGCACCTCCTCTGAGCCTTCTCAGGCCGTGCTGTCTAATGCGGGCACACAGGATGCCATCGGAGCTGTGTCTGTGGCAAGCTGGCACGCGCCATTACAGAACTATTCCGCGGGCAATGGAGCGGCACACTGTCACTTGGCAGCCGCGGCGAGCCCTCCCTGTTTCTCGGTGAAAAAAACACAACAGCGAGATTTCTCTAACCATCCATATGCGCCTCGTGATGATGGGCGAAACAGTACTGTTCCAAATATGTTTCTTTTCTCGAGCGGTGTTCTATTTTTTACTTGTTTGCTTGTTTTTGGTTTGTTGATTTATGTGTTTTCAAAGTTTTCCATTTCCACTGTCATCACACTTATCCACTGTCTGTTCATGTCTACACCTCGGTGAAAAGAAGACTTTTGCTTGTTCCTCCATCTTTCTTTCTGTCTCTCTCTATTTCTCTCTATGTCTCTCAGTTGTTGGTTCTCTCTCTCTCTGTCATTCTCTCACTCTGTCTGTCTCTATCTCTCTCTCTCTCTGTCTCTCATTGACTCTCTCACTCTGTATTTGTCCCTGTCTCTCCCTAGTTGTCTCTCTCTCTCAGTCTGTCTCTCTCTCTGTCTGTCTCTCTCTCTCTCTCTCTCTCTCTCTCTCTCTCTGTCTCTCCCTAGTTGGTTCTCTCTCTCTCTCTCTCTCTCTCTCTCTCTCTCTCTCTCTCTCTCTCTCTCTCTCTCTCTCTCTCTCTCTCTCTCTCTCTCTCTCTCTCTCTCTCTCTCCTCTGCTCATGCGTCGTCTTGTTTGTTTGTCTGTGTGCCTAGGTCTGCGTCTGCGTCTGTGTGAGTGTGTGTATGCATCTGTGTGAGTGTGTGTATGCAGACATGCGTCTGTGTGTGTGCGTGTGTGTGTGTGTGTGTGTGTGTGTGTGTGTGTGTGTGGGTGAGTCTAAAAGGAGCTGAGCGTCTGAGGACAGCCTGTCTGTGTCTCTCCCACTCTTCCTCCGCTCCGTCCCCCAGAGAGGGCTGCCAGGCCAGCACGGCCCTCCTGTACATCATGTGAAATCAGACTATTGTCTCCTCTCCAAATTTAGCTGAGAAGACAGCCAGACGGCCGGCCGCGAGTCTCGAGGTCTGCCGTTTCAGACGGGCAGACAGCGACGGATGCTCGTCTGTGAGAGCCACAGCGACAGGCGAGTTCATCAAGTTCAACTCTTGTGCAACGTGGTGTTGGTGGCCATGTTCAACACGTTCAGGGACAGTAAGGGATTTAAGCAATAAGCCCGGAGAGGCTGTAGTTTACATCTATTGTAAGGGGCGTTTTTCGAAAGCAGAGTGTCTAAAACCCCTTTAGCTGCTCTAAAATCAGTGTAAACTACAGACTCGAGTGGCTTATTGCTTATCTATATGGCGAGATTTCATGAAACAAAGGCACAGCAATGAAAAATGTAACAATGTATTCATAGATAATCACTCTTCCACCAGGAAATATATTCCCTCCATCTGAATGGTTGCCAAGCAACATCGAAACACTACTCTAACTTTTGTGTAAGTTGTGGTAGTGTCTTACCATAGAAATACGGTAAAGATGTATGCTTGTTTCGGGTTTTACGGCATCAAACAATATTCAGCCGATCATAATCAAGGATCGGAACTATCCGTTTTAGAATTCAGTTTAGCCAGTGAGTGCTCATTAATTAGATCCCTCAAAATTCTACACATTCAAGTCCTTCCTGTCAAACAATGAAGATAAGTTTTAATGAGTGGAAGTTGAATGGGAAAAAGTAATAAAAAAGAATATCAGTGAATAATTGACTTGATAAAGGCTAGACACTTCTGTCAAACAGCATTTCTTTCTTCATGCTAAAGTGTAACTTTTCTGATAAAACTTGCCCCCAAGTATATCTGAGTCTGAACAAAACACAGACATTCACACGCAGGCACGCAGGCACGCAGGCACGCACACACACACACACACACACACACACACACACACACACACACACACACACACACACACACACACACACACACACACACACACACACACACAGACCCCAGAACACGCACAGCCTGAGGGGGACAAAGTGGTAAAGGCCATCAGAGTGTCCCTTCCACCGTCCTCCGGGACAGGGCCACCCTTTGTGTGCCTCCCACCCAGCCGCTCTGTGTGTCAGGGACGGGCACAAAAGCCTAATTAAAGATGCAGCCAAGAGGCATGGCATGGCATGGCAGCACAGGAGACAGAGAAGGCTTCAAAGACGTCAGACTGCACGCCTAGCAGGACTCTGGGTAGGATTCAGGCCTGCTGCATGGCAACAGCAGCCGCTTCCAAGGAAGGAGTGTGTAGGGGAGTGTGTAGGGGAGTGTGTGTGTGTGTGTGTGTGTGTGTGTGTGTGTATGAGTGTGTGCGTGTGTGTGGACAACATTTTTCAGAGACAGTAAGTGATGCAGAATTGATCAACAGGTCAGGATCCAGTGTTCAAATGCATTGTGAATGTTATATTGTTATGCTATATATTCTAGATGTGTGTGTGTGCGTGTGCGTGTGCGTGTGCGTGTGCGTGTGCGTGTGCGTGTGCGTGTGCGTGTGCGTGTGCGTGTGCGTGTGCGTGAGTGAGCATCTGGGTATGTCTCTGTGGGTATGTAGCGATGTGTGTTTTCAATGAGGTTTAGCTCATTATATGTGGCAAACTGACGTGTGTCTTCACTCCTGGGAACAGCCTAAGAAATGACTGCTTAAACATAAGTAGGGTATGATGAATGTGAATCAAATTAATTAAACTAGAATCAAATGAGTCAGCCCTTAACTCTCTAAAGGATTATTTTTCCATGTCTAACTTTAATGCTTCAGCACAAAAAGAAATCACTTGAGGTCTAAACATCACAACAGCCAACTCGAATGACAGACATGTCCTAAGTGTAGTCCTACGACTTCATGGAGAAGATCTACTGTCTAGCACATCTTAAACTTGAAGGCACTTCTTCAACTTGAAGAAGAAACGGCAAGCAATCGGGGAATAGTTCAGTCGTTTGCCACTGGCTTCAAAAGTAGCACAGGCACCGTGCACTATTGATTGACTAAATGTCCATGTAGAGTGATAGAGCATGTTGAAATCTCTAGATGGTGGTGGACAGACAAAAAAGAATAGAATAGAATATACTGTATACTTTTTTGATCCCGTGAGGGAAATTCAGTTCTCTGCATTTAACCCAATTTAACCGAATTAGTGAACACACAGCACACAGTGAACACACAGTGAGGTGAATCACACAACCCAGAGCATTGAGCTGCCTGCCCAACCAGCGGCGCTCGGGGAGCAGTGAGGGGTTAGGTGCCTTGCTCAAGGGCACTTCAGCCATGGTGGACTGGTCGGGGATCGAACCGGCAACCCTCCGGTTACAAGCCCGGTGCGCTAACCAGTACACCACGGCTGCCCCTGGGTATGTGAATCTGAAAGCGGCCATCTCCTTGTTGATTCCACTAAAGTGGGCCACACTAGTGGTGTGTCACCCACATGTTTGTGGTCCCAGTATAGCATATTATGTTCTCTTCATCCACAGGCTTCCCCCAGATAAATCCTGTGGTCCCAGCGGAGAGCCTCCATTCTCAGAGAGCTATCGAGCAGCAACAGGCAGCAGCTCCTGCTGTGGTTGTTACACCAACCGGTGTGCTTGGACACACACGTGTGTGTGTGTGTGTGTGTGTGAGTGTGAGAGTGTCTCTGTGTGTGTGTGTGTGTGTGTGTGTGTGTGTGTGTGTGTGTGTGTGTGTGTGAGTGTCTCTTTGTGTGTGTGTGTGTGTGTGTGTGTGTGTGTGTGTGTGTGTGTGTGTTTGGTTGTGTGTGTGTGTGTGTGTGTTTGGTTGTGTGTGTGTGTGTGTGTGTGTGTGTGTGTGTGTGTGATCCTTCACGGCGTCATCGTTTTTAAGAGGCAATGACTCAACGTTTCCACTAAGCCCTGGTGTGAAACTAAATTTATAGGCATAACGTATTCTAATGATGCAGCAGCTAAGCGCTGGCTGGGTATTAGCTCTTGCAAAAATGTGCTTTAGAAATATATCTTTCACTCTCTATCTCTCTCTCTCTCTCTCTCTCTCTCTCTGAAATTCACACACACAAACACAGACACATGCTCTCTCTCTCTCTCTCTCTCTCTCTCTCTCTCTCTTTCTTTCTCTGCCTCTCACTCATCCACTCTCTCTTTCTCATGTCTATCTCTCCCTCTCTTCTTTTCTCTCTCTCCTTTTTTTCCTCCCGTCTGTGATTACCTCCACACTTTATCTCAGCTTAGCAGCGGATCATAGACAGTGCCTAAGCACAGCACACTCCTATCGCTGGCATTTCCAAATCATTTGCACATCCCATAAGCACACAGACGATGAGCAAACACCACCACTCTGTAATAGGTGTGTGTGTGCTTGTGTGTGTGTGTGTGTGTGTGTGTGTGTGTGTGTGCACGCATATGTAGGAGTCATCTTGAGTCTTGTTATATGTGTGTGTGTGTGTGTGTGTGTGTGCATATATAGGATTCATTTTGAGTGTTCTTGTGTGTGTGAGAGAGAGAGAGAGAGATCAGCAGGGATTCAGAGACAGAGGGCGGTGACAGACGGTGGTGAAACTTTGGGGATCCTGCGCTTGGCATGGCCCTGAGAGAGCCCCCCAACACCCAACCACCCCGTGCCCACTCTCGCTCTCGGAGCTGCCCGCTTGCCTGAGATCATCACTCCTGGAATGAATCAGCCTCTCTGCCGTTAGCCCTAACGTGG
>NC_085003.1:30472222-30477222 GCF_963854185.1 Sardina pilchardus
AAAGACTTGCTGGAATCACTGGAGCATGGCTGGTGAAAAATCAAAGTGCTTGTATTCTCTAGTCTGTTATCAGGTGAAGCCAATGGCTCCTCTTCTGCCTTTGTTGATATTGTGTGTTTTGGAAGGGAGCTTTGAGCTCGACTGGAGAACTGTCTTTAAAATGTCATGGCCCATCACAGAGATAAACTCCAATCAGATTCTGTTTCTTCTATACTCTCTCTATTCTTTTCACTACTCAGATTCCATTGATCCACAGAAAAAAAAAAAAAATCTGAGTTAGGAGACAAAAAAATCTCAAGAACAACTTGCCACCGTGTACCAGCAACAACAAAGTTATAGAGATAGTTTCTCGCTTCTCTCTCTCTCTCTCTCTCTCTCTCTCTCTCTCTCTCTCTCTCTCTCTCTCAATTCAATTCAATTCAATATAGCTTTATTGGCATGAAGGTTTCAGAAACATTATTGCCAAAGCTCAATGTACACATAAGAGGAAAATAAGGACATTTACATATAATGTTTGGAATACACATGGCAAATATGAATGCATCCAAAATGAACAAACAAACGTGTGTGTGTGTGTCCGTGTGTGCGTGCGTGTGTGCGTGTGTATGTGTGTGTGTGTGTGTGTGTGTGCGTGCGTGTGTGTCTGTGTGTAGTTTTACAGATAGGTAAGTAAACAGAAAAAAAAAGAAATATATTATTTAATCACTGTCCCTTGCATTATGGCATTCGTTGACATATTTGGCAGCGAGACCTGCTGTCTGTCCCTGCTGTCCAAGTAAAACTGCCACCATTTCCCGTTCCTCTAGATTTCGGAACCCTTGGATTAGGCTTGCAAGCCTGTCAAAGTATGACTTACGTATGGTGGTATATTTTGCGCAGTGAAGAAGAAAGTGCACCTCAGTCTCAACCTCACCTGTTATGCAGTGACCACATACTCTTTGCTCTCTTGGCAACCAGGATTTTCTATGTCTGCCTTTTTCTATGGCTAGACTGTGGTCACTGAGTCTGTATTTGGTCAGGATCTGTCTCTGCTTTATATCTCTAACAGTAAAGAGATATTCCTCCAATTGGTTTTCAGATTTTATGGATCGGTAACATTCTAATTTGCTTTGGTTTTTTGTCTCCTTTTGCCAATGTTCCAGATATTTGTCTTTAGATTCTTGAATGATCATATTGGTGTTCAGTTTGAAAGCAGTGCTTGTCTGAGAGAAGTTATTAATGTCTGTTAGGGATAGATTAGTTAGTCTCAGTACAAGCTGACTCAGAGGACTCTTTTCGGGGTTCAGATCTTGAGTTTTTACTGCGTTAAAGTGCAGTGTGTCGGTGGGACTTGTTCGTAGATGCATCCAGAATTTGAGCGCTCTTTTTTGCATGCTGATGGCCAATGGGAATCTGCCTAGTTCTGCTCTGCATGCATTTGTTGGTGTTTTCTTTTGGATTTTTAAGATCAATCGGCAGAACTCTGCATGTAGGCTTTCTATAGGATGCTTGTCCCATCTAGTGTAGCTATGCTCACTGAGTGGACCCCATACCTCACTTCCATACAGCGCAATGGGCTGGATTACACAGTCAAATATTTTGCACCAAACTTTAATTGGTATGTTTATGTTCCAGAAGTTTCTTTTTATTGCATATAGTGCTTTTCGAGCTTTTTCTTTTAGTGCATTCACTGCCATGCTGAAACTCCCCGATGCAGTTATGATCAGGCCAAGGTAAGTGTACTGCATCGTGTGATCTAGGGCGGTGCTGCCTAGATTGAAAGGGTATCTGTGTTCCTGACATCTGGGCTTCTTTTGGAATATCATAATATTTGTCTTTTTTAGATTTACTGTCAGGGCACAGTGCTGACAGTATTTCTCTAGCAGGTCCAGGTGCTGCTGTAGTCCCTGTGCAGTGGGAGATATCAGCACCAGGTCATCTGCGTAGAGGAGAAACTTAATTTCTTTTTCATTTAGGGTAAGGCCAGGAGCTGTAGACTGTTCCAACTGCACCGCTAACTCATTGATATAAATATTGAACAGTGTTGGACTAAGGCTACAGCCCTGCCTCACCCCTCTTTTTTGGGAGAAGTATTCTGTAATTTTGTCGCCAATTTTCACAGCATTTCTGTTTTCAGAGTACATGTCCTTAACTAATTGGTAGACTTTACCCCCTACACCGCTTTGCAAAAGTTTATAAAATAGTCCTTCATGCCAGATTGAATCAAATGCTTTTTTGAAATCAACAAAACAAGCAAATATTTTTCCTTTTTGTGTTTGGTTTACATGTTTAGTTATTAGGGTGTGTAGGGTGTAAATGTGGTCCGTAGTACGGTAATTTGGAAGGAATCCGATTTGACTTTTGCTGAGGACATTGTGTTCCTTAAGGAAGGCTACTATACGTTCGTTAATGATGCTGCTAAACACCTTCCCCAGACTACTGTTCACACAGATGCCTCTGAAATTATTGGGGTCCAATTTATCTCCACTTTTATATATGGGTGTAATGTACCCTTGGCTCCAGATGTCAGGAAAGCAGCCAGAAGTTAAGATGATGTTGAACAGTTTGAGTATAGCCCCTTGCAATTCAGGGGTACTGTTTTTAAGCATTTCTCCACTGATCTGATCAGGGCCACAGGATTTTTTTGTTTTGAGTTTTTTTATCTTAGATTCAAGTTCAAATTGTGTAATTGGGAAGTCAAGGGGGTTTTGGTTGTCTTTAATTGTCTTTTCAAGGGTTTGCAATTTTTCCATGGTTTTTTCGTAATTAGAATTTAGATCTCGAGGTTTGATGTCTGAATATAGATTTTCAAAGTGTTTTTGCCAGATTTCACCATTTTGAATCGGTAAATTCTGTGTTTTCTTTTTACTCAAACCATTCCACATCTCCCAGAATTGATTATTTTGTATGGATTCTTCAATTTTGCTGAGAGTTTTGTTTACGTCATTCTGTTTTTTCTTTTTCAGTAACCTTTTATAATCTTTAAGAGTTTCGTGATAGTTTTTTCTAAGATTTGGATTTTCAGGCTGGTGGTGCTTTTGATTGGAAATATGCCTCAATTCAGTCCTGAGTTGTTTACATTCTTTGTCAAACCATTTTTCTTCAGTTTTGTTCTTTGTTCGATTTTTGTGACACTTCTTCATGCCGGCTGCATTTGCTGCCTTCATAAATATTTGGCTTAATTCTTTTGTGGCTTCATTAATACCAATTTTGCTAAACTCAAAACACTTTGAGCTGTAGCGTGTAATGCATTGTCTGAGTTCAGAGGAGTTTAGAGCATTTAAAAAGTTTTCTGGGCTGTCCTGAGTCCATCTATATGTCCCATTGAGAGGGAATAGCTTACTGGACTCTGTTTTGAGCTGCTGTCTGATTTTGAGAAAGATATTAATTTGATTATGATCTGATAGTGGAGTTTGCCGCCTGACAGTGAATGCTCTGAAGGAGTTGGGGTCCATGTCTCTCTCTCTCTCTCTCTCTCTCTCTCTCTCTCTCTCTCTCTCTCTCTCTCTCTCTCTCTCTCTCTCTCTCTCTCTCTCTCTCTCTCTCTCTCTCTCTCTCTCTCTCTCTCTCTCTCTCTCTCTCTCTCTCTCTTTCTCTCACTTTAATACACCCGCCCACTATTCAAACACTTTCTTTCTCATATACTTACTCAAGCTTGCACACAACAGCTGGTGCTTTTTGAGCTAAATCAACCATTCACACACACACACACACACTCACACACACACACACACACACACACACACAACACACACATACACACACACACACACACACACACACACACACACACACACACACACACACACACATGTGCACACGCGCACACACACCCAGACAGACATACACACACCTTTTTTTTTATGCAAAGGAATCATCCTCCAGTGTTGATGAACTAAATTAATAGTGTGACATATACCTGAATAGCTTTTGTAATTTGCTCACATGGGAAAGGTCATCTTCAAAAGAACTGTCTTTTTTGCAGTGCAGTTGCCTTTAATTAATGCCCTTAATACCGCCGCTAATGTCAAATGAGCAATGTGCAACTGTGTGTGCATGTGTGTGTGTGTGTGTGTATAGACGTTATTTGGTTACTTATAAACACAAACTTTCAAAATGTGTTCAGTAACAATGAAGCAGTACAGTATGCTGGACTGTTGGAAAGGGAATATATATATATATATATATATATATATATATATATATATATATATTATATATATATATACAGTATATATAACATTAGTTTCAAATGGGATTGTTGGATCCATTGTTGGACTGTTACGCAAATTATCCATTGACTTAAAACCAACCCACTCAAAGCATGAACACCTGCATAGCATGAAAGAAGATACTTGGATCCACAGTTGAATCGCTATAAACACTATCCACCTACAAAACCTCACAAATGAATCAATACATGGTAGTGGTAGGGTGTAGTGTTAAGGAACTGGGCTAGAGTGAAAGTTGTCGGTTCAATTCCCGGCTTCCACCGTTGTGCCCTTCAGCAAGGCACTTAACCCCGAGTTGCTCCAGGAACAACGTAATGACAATGTGATCCCTTGTAATATAGTTGAAATATGTAAGTCAATTCGGACAAAAAAAGTGTCTGTTAAATGCAATGTAATGCAATGTAATGTTGCAAATCAACACAGCTGTATTCGCCTGGGGAGAAGTGCTCTCCTGAGGCTGGACACTTACCCTGTAGATGGGGATGACCTCCCGGTCGAGGGATCGGGTGACGGACACCTCGCCCGTGTACCGGTTGATGCTGAACACACCCACGGGGTCTCCGTCTGCACCCATACCGGACAGACGAAACGTGTGGTCTGATCGTAGCTCATTTGGGATGATCTGATGGAATATGCATGCACGCGCACACACAACACACACACACACACACACACACACACACACACACACACACACACACACACACACATTTTAATTGAAACAGAAAACTATCTTTATGATATGATACATCCTTTTAACTGATTTATAGAGAAGTGACACAATGATTT
>NC_085003.1:30489722-30494722 GCF_963854185.1 Sardina pilchardus
TTTTATGTGTGTATGCTCCCTCATCTGGGATGGAAAGAATGATTTTCTTGGATAAACTATGTGAAGTGTTAAGTAATTGTAGTAAAGATGATTATTTAATTATGGCGGGTGATTTCAATTGCACAGCACTAAATATAGATAGAAATCATCCAGAACCACATCTTGCTTCAAGAAAGAGACTTGTGGAATTGATTAACAAACATGAACTTGCTGATACTTGGAGGAATTTTAATCATTTAAGACAATATACATGGGGTCATGCAAGAGATGGGTTGATTTCTTTAGCCCGTCTCGATAGATTTTATTGCTTTAAACATCAGCTTAACGTTTTTAGGAATTGTGAGATCATTCCTGTTTCTATTTCTGACCATAGTTTGGTAACCTGTAATGTAGGCATGAGGCTTATAAAGCCTAGGAGTGCCTATTGGCATCTTAACACCAATTTGCTAAGTGATGCAAATTTTAGAATAGTTTTTCTGTATTTTTGGAATGATTTTAGAAAATGTAAGTCTTGTTTTCCATCTCTTCAACAATGGTGGGATTATGGAAAGGTCCAGATAAAACAGCTATGCCAGCAGTATACTTTCAGCGTCACAAAAGACACAACCCGTTCAATGAGAAGTCTTGAGATTGAAATAGTAGAACTTCAAAATGTTATAGAAACCACAGGAAATCAAGGCCATAATGAGGCACTCAAAACTAAAAAAGGCGCTTTGGCTGACCTTTTAGGATTGAAGCCACAGGGTGCTCTGGTGAGATCCAGGTTTCAGAGCTTGACTGAGATGGATGCTCCATCCCGTTTCTTTTTTAGTCAGGAGCGAAAAAATGGGCAGCGGCGTTGTATACATGCTTTGCGTTCCCAATCTGGGAATTTGCTTAAAGAGCCTGCTGAGATTCGGAGACGTGCAGTCAGTTTTTATGCTGACTTGTTTTCCTCTGAATATACTGAGCAGCCAGAGATTGAAAAAGTATTCTTTAATGGGCTACCCAAAATTTCCAAAAAAAGTGCAAAAGAATTAGAGCGACCACTGTCTTTGGAGGAGCTTAGTGCTTCTCTAAAGACCATGGAGAGTGGTAGATCACCTGGCATTGATGGGCTTCCAGTAGAGTTTTTTAAGACTTTCTGGGCAGTGATTGGAGATGATCTGCTGGATGTTTTGAATGATAGCCTGACTAAAGCTGAATTACCATTGAGTTGTAGGAGGGCAGTCCTAACTCTACTGCCCAAGAAAGGTGATCTCCATGAGATAAAAAATTGGCGACCTGTTGCACTTCTGTGTTCTGACTTGAAGATCTTTTCAAAAGCACTGGCTATCCGATTGAGGAATGTGATGGGGCAGGTGGTCCATACAGATCAAACATATTGCATCCCTGGAAGATCCATATTTGATAACATTGCTTTAATTCGAGACATTTTAGACATCTCCAGATTATTGGGCATAGATACTGGTCTGATTTCCCTGGATCAGGAAAAAGCATTTGACCGGGTTGAGCATCAATATTTATGGAAAACTTTAACAGCTTTTGGTTTCAGTCCAGGTTTTGTTGCTAAGATTAGAGTTTTATATTGTGGTGCTGAAAGTATCCTAAAATTTAATGGTGGTTTATGTTCTCCGTTTAAAGCTCAGAGGGGAATAAGGCAGGGTTGTGCACTCTCTGGTATGTTGTATTCTCTTGCTATTGAGCCCCTATTGCATAGATTGAGGATGGTCGTTTCTGGGTTTTCTCTATGTGGTTCAAAATATCTGTTATCTGCTTATGCTGATGATTTGGTGGTTTTTGTAAAGAATCAAGAAGATGTTGATGTTTTAACTGATACGGTCACAAGTTTTGGGAAGATATCATCAGCAAAGGTCAATTGGGACAAAAGTGAAGCACTATTAGGTGGAAAATGGGAAGGCAGGACACTAAAACTACCTCAAGGACTGAAATCTGGCACGAAGGGATTTAAGTACTTGGGTGTTTTCTTGGGTGATAGTCAAACAGAACAGAAAAATTGGGAAGGGGTCTTTGAAAAAATGAAAGGACGTCTCAAAAGATGGTCTTGGCTATTGCCTCACATGTCCTATAGAGGGCGTGTTTTAATTTGTAACAATTTGGTGGCATCCGCACTTTGGCATCGTCTAATGGTATTGAACCCTCCCCAAAAGTTGTTGTCTGATATTCAAACTGAAATGGTGAATTTCTTTTGGGATAAGCTCCATTGGATCCCCCAAAGCGTGTTATTTTTGCCTAAAGATGAGGGAGGCCAAGGACTTGTTCACCTGGTCAGCCGAGTCGCTGCCTTCCGCCTTCAGTTTCTTCAAAGACTACTTGTAGGCCCAAGAGACTTATTGTGGAGACCTTTGGCCTATACTATATTGCGAAGACTGGGAGGTTTGCAGTTAGATCTTTCCCTTTTCTTAATGGACCCCAACAGGCTGCCTTTCAAGAATCTGCCTTCATTCTATTGTGGATTTTTTAAAGTGCTTTGCTTATTTAAAATACAGAGATGTGAATTTTCAATATCTGCACCACTGCTGTTGAAAGAACCGTTGACAAGGGGATCTAGGCTGGATATATCAAGAGAATCATCTTTACCATTGGACTTCATTTTAGAGAGCCATGGTGTAAAAACGTTGGAGAATCTAGTGTCTCTAGCAGGCCCTGAACTTGATAAGGTTGAACCTGTGGCTGCTGCTTTAAAAATGAAGTCAACACGGGTTGTGGCACAGTTATTAAGCAAATGGAAAGGTGTCTTGACAAAGAAGGAGTGTGATATGTTGAGATCTTTCTGTGCCAATAGTTCTGAAATGAATGACGGTTTTCTGTTTCCAAAATTGACCCTCATGCCACAATTTTATGGGTGTGAAGGACCTTTGTTGAATGTTTCTTGTTTTGAAAAAATGTATCTGGATGAAACTGATGGTAAAGAACTGTATAATGCCTGTGTTAAGGTTTTGAACAAATTAAAACTCAATACAAGGACTGATACACCATGGCGGGTTAAGCTTGTGTTAGATGACAGTGTTAAACCGAACTGGAGAATCTTTTATAAACCACCATTAACAAAGAGATATGGGGACTTACAGTGGAAGATCTTGCATGGTATTGTGCCTGTTAATTCTTTTGTTACGGTGCTAAATCCTATGGTTGATGATCAATGTCCTAGCTGTTCTGAAAGAGAGACAGTTTTTCACTGTTTTATGGAGTGTCATAGGCTTATCTCCTTGTTCCAATTGTTACAATGTATTTTTACATGTTTTGGTTTGGTTTTTACTAAGAATGTTTTTATCTTGGGAGTTAAGTACACGCAAAAACGCAAATCTTGCTGTCAGTTATTAAACTTCATACTGGGAAAAGCAAAGATGGCAATCTGGGTTAGTAGAAGAAGTATACTTGAAAATACATCTGATCATGATCCAGTGTGTGTGTTTAAAAGACTAGTGAAGTCAAGGATTTTGATAGATTTTAGATACTATGCTGGAATGAAAGAGTTTGGAATTTTTGAAGACGTATGGTGTTACAGAGAAGTTTTATGCTCTGTTAGGAGCGATGAACTGGTTTATGGAGAACATGTGGCTTAATTAAGTCCTTATTTACTTATTTATTCAGCTTATTTATTTGTTATTTCTTTTTTATTTATGTATGTTTCATTTATTTGTTGTCATCTTTCATGAATTCATAGAGACTAATGGTCTCTTAAAGAAAAAGCCCTTTCTGTAACATACGTGAAAGAATAGATCATTAAAGTTGTATTTTAAAATTCAAATTCTCTCTCTCTCTCTCTCTCTCTCTCTCTCTCTCTCTCTCTCTCTCTCTCTCTCTCTCTCTCTCTCTCTCTCTTCTCTCTCTCTCTCTCTCTCTGCTGCTATGGCCTCCCCTGTTTCCACAAACACCACCGGGAATCAACAGACTGAACACTTACAGCAGCCAGAATAACTTCTGTCACTTTAGTTTGGACTTTGTACTGTTGAACTAGTTGTCGTTGTAGTGGCATTTGTAATGGTAGTTGTGGTGGTAGTGGTAGTTTTAGTGGTAGTGGTAGTTTTAGTGGTAGTTGTAGCTGTAGTTGTAGTTGTAGTGCTAATTCTGATGGTCTTGGTAGTTGTAGTGGTAATTTTGGTGGCAGTGGTAATTGTAGTGGTAGTGGTAGTTGTAGTAGTGGAAGTGGTAGTAGTAGTGGTAGTTTTGGTAGCGGTAGTTGAAGTGGTAGTTGTAGTGGTAGTGGTAGTTGCGGTAGTGGTAGTGGTAGTTGTGGTAGTGGTAGTTTTGGTGGTGGTTGTATGGTTGTGGTAGTGATAGTTTTGGTGGTAGTGGTAGTGGTAGTGGTCGAGACAGTTGTAGTGGTAATGGTAGTGGTAGTGGTAGTTGTAGTTGTATAGTTTTAGTAACAGGAGTGATGTAAAATATATTTTGAACACTTCTGCTTTAACATTAAATCTTTTATTTTGCAACAGCAATGTGACAATAGCGGTGAAATGTGTGCCCAACTACAGTATATGACTGCAGTAAGAATTTGAGCTCCAAGACGTGAATAATATTAAAATAATGCTTGGCAGGTAGATGTGATCATACACCAGGACTTAAGAAGGGTAAGCATAAAAGAAAGAAAAGAGTGCAATTTCAAACCCCTGCTTCAAAGACTTTGATGTATAATGCTTTTCACTTTTTCAGTTACTTGAAGCAGCTAGTGTTAACTTGGTGTAATTGTGTCCGTGTCCATGTGTCTGTGTGTGTGTGAGAGAGAAAGAGAGAGAGAAGAGAGAGAGAAAGAAGAAAGAGAGAGAGAGAAGAGAGAGAAAGAAGAAAGAGAGAGGGATAAAGAGAGAGAGTGAAGGTGGTTGTTTATGGATGTCTGGGTTTGTATTATCTCTTTACAAACATATACAGAAACACATTACACCGATCTCCATCTATTCAAGCCTCAGCTTGATCTCTCTACGTACAAGAAGGAGAATGTGTGTGAGTGTATCTCTGAGTGTGTGTGTGTGTGTGTGTGTGTGTGTGTGTCTGTGAGT
>NC_085003.1:30497222-30512222 GCF_963854185.1 Sardina pilchardus
ACACACACACACACACACACACACACACACACACACACACACACACACACACACGCACACACAGTCAATAGTCAAAAAGGAATAGCCAAAGTGTAGCAAAAAAAAAAAAAGACCACAAACAGTCCTCTGCAGGACTTGCCTTCTTAAATCCCAGCATGCATTTGGCCCACCCACTGACCAGCTCCTGGTCACTTGTTTCACTCAGACAGGAAGCTAATTGCTGCCGTCAGCCTACTAATTAGGCCACTGCTATTGAGCTGTGACCCCGGACCTTTCTGTTGAGTGCCAAATCCTTCTCATACATGCCCCTAGGATACAGCCACATGGAGGGGGCCCATTCAACTATTGATATTCATGTCAACTTTTGGGTGGTCTGTGGGTTTTTGTATAATAAGTAGCTCCGACACACACAAACATACACACACACATACACACACACACACAAGTAACAACTGAATGAATGAATATGAACTGGACTGCCTGAATACCCTTGCCAAATGTGAATGGAGCAGTGGCCGATGATATTCAAGTGCTCTTTCCGTGGCAGGACCTCGGGGGAGACGAGGGCTGGAGACTGTGCAGGACGCACGAGGCATGAGAACACTGAGCAGCACTGACCACTGCTGGACCATACTGACATAGGGCGCACACACACACATACACACACACACACACACACACACACACACGCACACACACACACACACGGGTGGACCATAATGACACAGGTCACACGTCCACTCATCAGAGCGGGAGTGCCACTGACCCTAGTTCAAGGGGCCCCTTCGGTCAGCCCTGACACTCACACACACACACTCACCCACACATAGACAAACACACACACACACACACACGCGCACACACACACACACACACACATAGACACACACACAGACAAACGCACACACACACACACACACACACACACACACACACACACACACACACACACACACACACACACACACACACACACACACACACACACACACACATACACTCTCTCTCTCTCTCTCACACACACACACACACACACACACACACAGACACACAAACAGACAAACACGCACACACACACACACACACACACACACACACACACACACACACACATACACTCTCTCTCTCTCTCTCTCTCTCTCACACACACACACACACACACACACACACACACACAGACACAGACACACAGAGACAGACAGACACATACACAGACAGACACACACACAGAGACAGACACACACACACACACACACACACACACACACACACAGAGAGAGAGAGAGTGATTTCACTCATTAGCCAGACTCATTAAGCGCAGGCCTGCTGATGGCGCGGCCTTCCTCTGCCCTCTCAGACTGTGATTGGATCTTAGTTCACACAGAAGTCAAATTAAAATGCCACCTCGGAACTTCAGAACAAATGAAGTAGAGGAGGACGAAAAAAGGGGAGGATGGAGAAGGAGAAAAAAAAGGAGGAGGGAGGGAGGGAGGGAGGGAGGGAGGGGAGTGAAAGAGTGGGAATAAAGAAGTTGAACTGTGTTAATAATGTCCCCTTCGATTGGGCATTGTGTGATGTCCTTGGTCCCCGTGACGGCATTCCTCACAGAGACGGACTGTGCTGATGAACTCGGGACAAAGGAGAAGTGGAGCGCTAGAAAGGAGGCCGAAAATGAGACGCGTGGTCTTTGGACGAGAGAGAGCGCCACTCATTTCGTGTCACAATTCCTCACATTGTTCTGAGCGCCGATGGCATGGCCAGACTGAACGTTTCGTCAGCACATATACTGGTAAATAGAGGTCTATTTTCACCGCCGCACAATACGTTGAGACAGCAAAGGCTTTATACAAACAAAATCCAATCATAAATGAACAAGAGTCATTGTGTTTTGTGTGTGTGTGTGTGTGTGTGTGTGTGTGTGTGAACGTGGGTGGTGAATGGCTGGATAGCTGTGTCCTTCAATACTGTGGAAAATTGGTTGAGTTGCGCCATTTCTTTCTTCTACAGACATCTCTCCTGTTCACTGCATTTCTCACTTTGCTTTCATAAGTTGATGTATTGTCCTTCTGATTGATTGGCTATCTTTATTTGATTTATTGTCCATCTGATTGGTTGACTATCTTAAGGTCCTGTATTCTTCTCTTACTCCAACCCACTCACTGTGACACATCATCTGCCTTTGTCTCCACTCTTATGCTCTCCTCTCTTCTCCTTTTTTCTTCTCTTTTCTCATCTCTTCTCTCTCATTTTTTCCTCTCCTCTACTCTCTTCTACTTCCATCTTCTCTCCTCTCCTCAGCTCTTCTTATTTTCATCCTCTCTTCTCCTCTCCCCTCATCTTCTCTTCTCTCCTCTCCCCCTCTCTTCTGATCTCATCACATATCATATAGCCTCTGTCTGCTCTTGTGTATATCTGCTGCCATTGATGAGATTATGGTCATTGGGTTAAATGACAGGGCAAATTACATCTGTCATTCACACCATCGTGGGGACACAGTGGCTGAATGAATTAGGCTTAACGCATTCACCTCTGTCTGGGTGTATACACATCACTGTGTATTTTAGCAATGTGTGTGTCTGTGTGTGTGTGTGTGTGTGTGTGTGTGTGTGTGTGTGTGTGTGTGTGTGTGTGTGTGTGTGTGTGTGTGTGTGTGTGTGTGTGTCTGTGTCTGTGTCTGTGTCTGTGTGTATGTCGGGGGTACTTATCACACAAAACCCCACAAATCATACAAAAAAAAAAGTCAAAATGAATATCAATTGTTGAATGTGGCCCTTGCATGCAGCAGTATCCTAGGGGCATGTGTGTTGATGGTTCAAAAAGCACTAGAAAATGTGCTGGAAAAAGTACCCAGACTGGCTGCACTTGCCTAGTTGCCATCCAAAGCACCTCATTCTGTCTAAACATCCTCTGATGTGTTACCACCTGGATGGCCTTGTTACATTCATGTCCTCCTCCAGTTAAACACTGATAATGTGCTCAAGCAACAGCGCAGAGAATCAGAGGAAACAGAGTACCAATTGCACTTGCTTCGCCTCTTAGGCAACCTCGACACCATAACAACATGATCAAAACAGCTTTCTGCGGTTTAAAGGCACCTACAGACATACTGTAGTTGTGCTAAGCGCATATGCTGCACCTTGCTTTTATTCATACAGCTAGATTGCATATAGACATCCACCCATAGCAGGGCAACATACATGTAAGGCTACAGTAATGTTGTGTGTGTTGGCCACATACACGCACGCACGCACGCACGCACGCACGCACGCACGCACGCACGCACGCACGCACGCACGCACGCACGCACGCACGCACGCACGCACGCACGCACGCACGCACGCACGCACGCACGCACGCACGCACGCACGCACGCACGCACGCACGCACGCACGCACGCACGCACGCACGCACGCACGCACGCACGCACGCACGCACGCACGCACGCACGCACGCACGCACACACACACACACACACACACACACACACACACACACACACACACACACACACACACACACACACACACACACACACACACACACACACACACACACACACACACACACACACAGTAATGAATCAGCACAGCAAGGGTGATTCTCTTTGAATGAAAAGGTATTTCCTCCAGAAGGACACCAAAAGCCAAACACAAATGCACCAACAACACAGGCCTATTCCCTAGACTAAGCCGCTATGACTTGCTTATTAGTGGGAGAGAGATGATGATCAGGCACATTATAACATAATCATGATGAAACAGTTCCACTGTGCTGTATTAAAAATGTACTGCAATGAAATTAGGGCTATGCGTGCTATTAAGAATGTATGGGAAGTTTTACTGTGTCAGATGCACATCCATTAGAGATAAAGTCTACCGTTTCGAAGCTGAGGGGAGATGATGGGTACTTAAATATTTGTATATAAAACAGCTTTGGATGAGAGCCAGTACTGCTTTTGATAAATATGGGAACAGTAAGCGTTTATCTTACTTAATGCCTCCCGGAGAAAATGGTTTTATTTTGTTTGTTCAAATTAGCTACATTTCCTCTTCGTTCTGTCTCCCCCTCCCATCTCCTCCCTCCTCCACCCATTTTCTCATATACTCTACCATACTCTGCAATATTATCCCATATCTTCCTATTTTTTCATATACTACCATACTCTCCCATATCCTCCCATAATCTCCTTCATCTGTGAGTTCTAGGGCTTTCTATATCTATGGGTTAATTATTCCTTTAGTACAGGACTTTTTATGGGTTAACTATTCCTTTAGTACAGGGTTTTTTAACCAAGGATCATCATTGCTAAGACTAAGAACGCAACTGATTAAAAGACTGTATCATAAATGCATGGACAGGGATGCACGGGACACACACACATACAGGTGCTGGGCCAATGTGACTGCCGCATACGAAGGCTCCCTGGGTATATGCAATACACTGGTGCTGGAGCTCTTGCAGAGTCCCCTGAGCATCCATCTCACTCTTTCCATCTCGGAGGCTGCACTGAAGGCCGGAGCTGTTGGCTCACGGCTCGGCGGAAACGACGGCGAAATATACTTATCACCGCAGGCATGTGTCTCGGCGGCGAGGCAGGGTGCGGCGCGGCACTCGGCGGCAACCGGCTCTCCCGCAGACACGGCCGACCGCGAGCGCACAGCCAGACGGCCGCGCAGAGGGGCCCACAACGGGCCACCACACAATTCCCAGCATGCACCTGTTCTCATTAACACCGCGGTCCTCGGAGAGGGAACGCTTGGCATGGCAAGGGGGTAGGGACAGACTGGGAGGGGAAGAGAGGGAGTTTGGAACAGAGACAGAGAGAGAGAGAGAAAGAGAGAGAGAGAGAGAGAATCAGAGAGAGACAGGGAGAGGGAAAGGAGGAAGGATAGTGAGTTTGGAACAGAGACATAGTGAGAGACGGAGACAGAGAGATACTGTAGATACGAAGGGTTCAGATGCAAAAGCCTCTAAATCTGTTTGACCACTTTTCTTTTAAATGAACATTTTGTATCAGGCGATGTTTCGCCTACAAATCAATATTTCAGACCAGGAAGAGAATGATTTAGTGAATTTTGAAGCTAAATTATTGAATTAACTTACACTATATGTGAAGAGCATTCACTCACCATCAGAGAGAGAGAGAGAGTGCAACTTTTGAATTTGAATTTGAAATATCCCATAGGGCTGGGGCAAACAGAACAGCATGTCCAAGATTACAAACCCCATCTTCCTCATTCTCTCTTTAGCCTTTTGTCCATGCACCCTTTCCCCCTCTGCTCTCTCACTCCACTCTTTTTTCTGTTCCACTCTGCATCACCCGCTCTGCATATCTGTGCCGATTAGGGTGGGAGGCTCCTGTCCCTCAGCTCCCATATGCTCACACACACACACACACACACACACACACACACACACACACACACAATACAACACAGGGCTCCTGTCCCTCAGCTCCCATATGCTCTCACTCTGATAAATCATATCCATGCGCTCCTGCAACCTCCTCTCTTCTTCTCCTCCTCCTCTCTTTCTTCCCTCTCTATCTCTACTCTAGTCTGCTTCTCTCTCCTCCTCCTCTCCCTCTCTATTATTATATCTCTCTCTCTGCCTCTCTTGCTTTATCAATCCCTCTCATTCTCCCTTTCCTCCTCTCTTTCTCTCTATTTTTCTCTCTCTCTGTCCCTCTTTCCCTCTTTCCCTATCACTACCATGCTATGCTCATGAGCTGCGGTTTCAGGGGACAGTCTGACAGTGGTCTGAGTGTCCAGGGGGAATAGCGTGCACTGGAACCATGACAAGCCTTTATTGTCTGCCAGCTAAAATGGCATTACTGAGAAGGATGAAAACACACACACACACACACACACACACACACACACACACACACACACACACACACACACACACACACACACACACACACACACACACACACACACACACACACACACACACACACACACACACACTCACGTCACAACACAACACAACACAACACAACACAACACATCACAATACAACACAGGGCACAAGAGAGAGACAAAGCCAAACAACCAAAACAAAACAAAACAAAAACAAGACAAGACAAGACAAGGCGGCGGTAGCGGCGGCGGCCATGGCCGTGTCAGTGGTGAGTCAGGAGTCAGGGGAGAGAGAGGCTCATTTGCATGTGGAGACAGAGGCCTCTTTTGTCTCGTCCTCTCTTCAGCACTGGCCCTTGGCTCAGCACAGCTCCCAGCCTCGCCACACACACCAGGGAGGCCACCGCCTAGCGCTGTGCTGGGGGACTGAGGGCTCGGACAGGGGCCACCGCAGGGTAGACAAACGGCAGGATCCATGGGCAATTATGGACACAGTTCAAACTTTGCCAAAGGTGAGGTTCCCCACCTCACACCCACACTCACACAGACACAGAGACACACTCACACAGAGACACACAGACACACAGACACACCCCCCCCCCCCCACCACCACACACACACACACACACACACATTGCCATAATGCTGCAAACAGACCGTATCTAAGCACACTCTGCTCCACTAATGACCCGTGACAGCAGCACACTGAGGAGTGTGTGTGTGTGTGTGTGTGTGTGTGTGTGTGTGTGTGTGTGTGTGTGTGTGTGTGTGTGTGTGTGTGTGTGTGTGTGTGTGTGTGTGTGTGTGTGTGTGTGTGTGTGTGTGTGTGTGTGTGTGTGTGTGTGTGTGTGTGTGCGTGTGTTCGGTGCAGTGACTGGTGGATGTCTTCAAGGCTGTTAGCCCAATCACAACGCAACATCGCAGCCATCTCTCACTCGCTCCTGATGACTTTATGACACACTGCGTCAGAATGACAGCAAAAAAAGAGAGAGAAGAAGAAAGAACGGAAGAAAGAAAGAAAGAGAGAGGACAGCAGGCAGCATGCAGGCAGCCCCTGGTCATTGTTGGTGTCACTCCGCAAGACGTGACGGCATCCATCTCCCCGTGGCTTCACCTTGACTGCTGCTTTATCCGGGGAGGCTGGTGAAGTGAAATATGCCGCCCGGCGACAGTAATGAGAGTTTATGTTGTTTCCCCCACCGGGGGCAGCGCGGCTCACTCCACGCACACAGAGGGAGAGGGATGGCGGCCATTACAGCCAGAGATGAGACTCTCCGTCACCGCGTCCCCTCAACAACTTGAGAGATGGGGGGATAGAGAGAGAGGCAGAGAGGGGAAGCGAGTGTGAGACACAGAGGGAGAGAGAGAGAGGAAGAGAAAAAGAGAGGGGGAATTAGGAGGAGAGGGAAGGGAAGAGTGAAACGGAATGAGAAAGAAAGGAAGGGGATGAAAGGCAGAGCAAAAGAGAGATGGATAGAGTGAGAGAAAGAGAGCAGAAGAGAGATGGATAGTGAGAGGAAGAGAGATGGATAGAGTGAGAGAAAGAGAGTAAAAGAGATGGATAGAGTGAAAGATGGATAGAGTGAGAGGAAGAGAGATGAATAGAGTGAGAGAAAGAGAGTAAAAGAGATGGATAAAGTGAGAGATGGATAGAGTGAGAGAAAGAGAGCAGAAGAGGGATAGGTAGAGCGAGAGATAGGTAGAGTGAGAGATGGACAGAGTGAGAGATGGACAGAGTGAGAGAAGGATAGAGTGAGAGAAGGATAGAGTGAGAGAAGGATAGAGTGAGAGAAGGATCGAGTGAGAGATGGATAGAGTGAGAGAAGGATGGAGTGAGAGAAGGATAGAGTGAGAGATGGCTCCTTCAGAGTTCCCCCTGAGGAGTGTGAGGAGAGGTAAAGGATGAAGAGTGTTAAAGCTGCAGATATTGATGAGTGCAATTCCCATCTGATGCACTGCTGTATCCCCAAGGACGGAGGGAGAGAGGGAGGGGGAGGGAGAGAGAGAGGATAGGAGGAGAGAGAGAGAGAGAGAGAGAGAGAGAATGAGAGAGAGGGGGATAGCGGGAGAGAGAAGGAGAGAGAGGGCGATAGAGAGAGAGAGAGAGAGAGAGAGAGAGAGGGAGAGGGAGAGAGAAAGGGGGAGGAACATTTGAAAAGGAGGAATGAGGGGGATGAAAGAAAGTTGACAGAGAAAGGCGTTCATCTCTCTTGTCCCTCCCTCCTTTGCTCTCTCCTTCTCTCTTTCTCTTTCCTCTCCTCTCCTTCTGTCTTTCCTCTCCTCTTCTTTTCTCTCTCCTCTGCTCTCCCCTCCTCATCTCAGGTGATGCATTGCGCTCACTGGAGATTGGTGACACCCACAGTGCCATCTCTTATGAATCTTTAATGCTTCCTGTTCATAAATTACTGCCATGCCGACATGGCATGGTACCTCCCTTCCCCTTTCTCTCTATCTTTCTCTCTCTCTCTCTCTCTCTCTCTCCTCTACACTCTGGGGAGCACTCATTAATAACCAGTAATACTCCGCCAGCAAAATGGCTGACAACACCGTGGCATAAGCCAGGAGAAAGGTTGGCTGTCTCTCTCCCTCTTTCTCTCGCTCCCTCTGTGCGTGTCTACTTAAGGGAAAAGTGGCAAAGTGAGGGCATCATGATATGGGTAAGTTTTTGAGTTTGTGTGTATGCCACTCTCTCTTTCTGTGTGTGTGTGTGTGTGTGTGTGTGTGGAACATAATGTTGGTGCAAACTAATATTTGTATCCTTGCTTGTTGTGCCTTTTGTTTCAACTGGGATTATGCCTGCTGTGCTGGCCACCCTGACACACTAGCGAAAAGAAGCAACTCAGTGACATTTGTTGATATTTGCTCTAATCTGCAAACTCTTTGGATGCCTTCAACTCTTTCTCCTAATGTATATTAGCCCGAGTAGCAGTAGCATAATTATGAGAGATTTTACTTTACCTTACCTTACCTTACCTTACCTTACCTTACCTTACCTTACCTTGCCTTGCCTTGCCGTGCCTTGCTTTGCTTTGCCTTGCCTTGCCTTGCTTTGCCTTACTTTACTTTACTTTACTTTACTTTACTTTACTTTACTTTACTTTACTTTACTTTACTTTACTTTACTTTACTTTACTTTACTTTACTTTACTTTACTTTACTTTACCTTACCTTACCTTACCTTACCTTACCTTACCTTACCTTACCTTACCTTACGTATCTTACTTTACCTCACCTCACCTCACCTCACCATGGAACACCTGTGTCCGAATTCAGTATCGACTAATCTGTCTATGCTAATGTTTTAAATGTGGTGCCACTCCTCACTACTGTCTACAATCTATACGTGATATGGAGATCTGTCATTTGCATGTGTGCCACATGGTCATCACGCGAGACTTGAGAGCCCTGTAGAATAGGACAACAAACAAACTATAAAAATACAGACTGGCTGACTGACAATTCTGGTGGATGGTGGGAGTTTTGAATTTTGAATCCAAATTCCATCCATCACCGACCTGCCTGCTGATTGCTGTTTCAACACAGTGTTATGACAATCAAACCTGACCAGCTGTCTGTGTTGGTCGGCTGCCTTGGGGTCGGGACTAGGGAGCAATCTAGACAACAGAAAAGAGCAAGTGTGTTGCCTTGCCTCCCCAGAGTCCACATGTGCAGCTCTTCAAGGTTGCTAACAGACATTAGCACGCTGTCAGCTGAGGGGCACGGAGGGTGCGGTGAGCGGAGCAGAGGTGACACACCGGTGATGGCCGCAAAAAAGGGACCTCTTTTTGTCCCCCCTGACACGCTGTTATCAGTCCCCAGAATTACAGAATTACTGCCACAGCAATGTCCTGTCCTTGTCGAGTACCCCACACAACACACACACACACACCCCCGCACACAGGCACACACACACACACGCACACGCACACGCACACGCACATGCACACGCACACGCACACGCACACACACACACACACACACACACGCACACCACCTACACACACCTCCCTGGCCACAGCCAGCACTCTTTTTTCGCTTGCCTGACTACAGCAGTGAGAAGTGCCATTACTCATTCTCCAGTTCTCATCACATTCAGAGGCTGCTGTGGTCGGGCATGGTGGGAGGAGAGGAGGAAGAGGAGGAGGAGGAAGAGGAGGAGGAGGAGGAAGATGAAGAAGAAGAGGAAGAGGAGGAGGAGGCGAACAGGAGGAGAGGAGGAGGAGGAGGAGGAGGAGGAGGATGAGGCGAACAGGAGGAGAGGAGGAGGAGGAGGAGGAGGAGGAAGAAAAGGAGAGCCGGTGACAGATGGATGGAAGCCGTGTGCATCCCTAACACATCTCCGATGCCACCACCTTCTCCTTCTCCGCCCCTCTGCAGCTCCACACCATCAGCACCACCAGATGCAGACGCCAACACCTCCGCAATGCCCGCATGTACACACACATCACAGCATAACATTATCTATCACACGATGCTTAACACCTCCGCATCATTGGGATTGAGGACCATAGTCTCACAAGCTTATTGGCTTATTGGCCCCACCCATGCAGATTAAATATACCATCAACCTAAATCCACTAATTGCATCAGTCACTAATTGCATCAATCACTAATTTTCCCTGATAGACATCTGCCATCCGTGTCTTCGAGAGACATCTGTTCGGTTCAAATGGGATGGTGTTGCCGTCCTCAAATGAATGCGGTGTAAAAACGTGGCAATGGAGCCACAAGAGACAGATGATGCCTCAGGCAGGTCCTGCTACTCTTATGTTTACGTCACACATGGATGGGAAACGACAGCAGATCGCAGAATAAATGAATGTGTTTTGCTATTAGGTTGCAGGCCACTGATGAGCTTCCAGAGCAAAACGATCTATTTCCTCCGTCTAGAGTGCAGTGATGAAGAAACCAGACACTATACAGTTAGCTGACTGGAGCTTTCAAAGCCTTCAGAGAGAAATGGTTTGATCCTAATGACTGATGTTGTCTGCAATTACTGTGTGATGCTTCTAATGGCAATGGTTGCAATGGTATATGGGTCTATTCTATTTTTTTTGTTATTGGTGGTAATTTAGCAATTTTCTCAGAGGCGGTTGATGGAGGACACTGTGATTGTTGATGGCCATTACAACAGCAAGCAGTGCCTGTAATCTTGTGATGGACAAAGGCCGGGAAAGGACCTGACAGAGAGCGTGAGAGTGAGAAATCAAGTGAGTGGAAGTGTGTGTGTGTGTCAGAGAGAGAGAGAGAGAGAGAGAGAGAGAGTGTGTGTGTGCATGTGTGTGTGTGTGTGAGAGAGAGAGAGAGAGTGTTATAGATAGCGAGAGGAGAAGACAGAAAGAGAGCAAGTAATATACACAAAAGAAAAGATTGCACGGCATATTATGATTCTTTGAAGTATTGATCGCATCAGCGTGACACAGAAAGTGGCACGAAAAGCTAAGCAGGCTGTTATCGACAGCGAGACAATCTGATGAGATTGATGGCCAGCAGATGATAATGGCCGGCCTACTGACCCACTGGTCAGGCTCACTGAGCTACTGATCTCCAATACACACATATTGACGGAAGAAGAGAAGGCACAGAGAGAAGGAGAAGGCATGTAAAGCCAGTGAAAGTGCATGGGGGGGGGGGGGGGGGGGGGAACTATATATGAGTCAGGAAATAGATGTTGCAATTTCCATCAAGAATTGCCATGGTGGGAAGAGGGATGTGTGAGGAGTCAACCGAGGAGAAAAAGTCAATAATGGCAGTGTATGTTGAATTTCCCCTTGGAGATCAATAAAGTATCTATCTATCTATCTATCTATCTATGTCAGGGAAGACAAAAAAAAACAAAAAACATGGTACACTTTAATAATAATAAAAAAAAAAACAGTCACAATATACTTTTGACTGACTCTGCCCCACCTGATGACTACTGTTTCTGTAAGGATTTCAACATGCCACAGGGGTATAGCAGTCTGGATGAAAGATCGACACCCTCAGCTTAATCTCTCCAAAGTGGAGCTTTTGGTATTCCCAGCTAATACAGCTAGTCCTCCAACCAATCAGCATCTACAGTAGCTCGCTCGTCTTCTCTGACCTCAGCTACTATGTGTGACATGGGTGGCACGGCTAAGGACTAATGATTACATTTCTCAGAGCACGTACTGTAGCCTGTAGTCACAAAGTCAGTTCAAGTCAGTTTATCTTGTGTAATAGGAACATCAGACCTTTACACTGACCCATAATTGTGCCTCGCAACCTCTTGAGCAAGCCATGGTTCATTCCGAACTGAACTACTGCAGTGTTCTGTTAGCTGGCCAAACTGCTAGCGTAGCATGACCACTACAACAGATGATTCAAAATGCAGCAGCACGTCTGTTTTTTAATTAGAAAACACATGTAACTCCTCTGTTAGTTACTCTTCACTGGCTTTCTATAGCAGACGGAATTAAATTCAAATCCCTCACTCGGCCTATGGGACACTTACTAAATCCTCACCTTGCTATTTTAATTCCATCTTCTAGCTCTACGTCCTGTTATGGTCGGCTCGGGCCGCAGCATAAAGGAGGCGGACAACAATTTCAAAAGTCGACTTTGAGTTTACAAAAAGATTATGTGTCTAGGGGGTTGCATCTAATGAAAAGTGTATGCGTGGGAGCGTGGAATGTGTGTGTGTGTGTAGCAAAAATGAGAGAGAGAGTGAAAGGCGGAGACCTAGGCCTTTTAAGCTCGCCAGGAGGTGAATTTCAGTCAGCGTAATGAAGCCTAATCTTGCTCGCCACCCCCACAACCATGGCACTGCCATCGCCAGGCTGATGTGGGTACAGGGGGATGTAAACAATCCACTCTTACCCACTGCGGTCCTCTGATGAGTGTCTGCTGTGTTGACCATCCCCCTATCATCATAATCAACAAATAGGAAGGGATTGCTGACTGAAGCAAATGATGTCACTGAGCCAGGAACTAAATTGAGTTCGCTAACGTGACGTAATCACTGTGATTTAACATAGGATTTAACACAGGTATTGCGGGTTAATAGAGCAGCAGTGTGAAGCTACACATTGTTGCCTCCTTCAGCCCCATAATGCGTTGCGTGGTCACATGGTTTGGCGAACGCAATATATAAGTGATGCTAATTTTAGTCTACCTTGCTAGCCTGACTATAACTTAATTTGCACTAGCGCAAGTTACTGCCACTACAGGTTTACTGACAATATATTTGAACTGGTGACCTAAATGTTACAGAAACAATCCTTAAATGTTTGTTTGATATAATTTCATTTTGTTGGATGAGTTGACAGGGTTTTGCATGCTTTTACAAGGACCTGTGCAATGCTTCCCAGTTAATAGTTAATAGTGGAGTTGGTGGTGGAGAGAAGGATGCTGCACAAACTTTTCAATATATTGGACAATACCACTCATCCACTACACAATGTACTGGTAAAACAAAAAAGTGTTTTCAGTTGGAGGCTACGCCAACTAAGCTGTAAGAAAGACAGATACAGAAAGACTTTTTTACCTACTGCAATAGCACTTTATAATGACTCCCATCTGGGCAGAGAGATAGGAATAACATTTTAAATATTTTTTCTGTATGTATGCATGTTTGTATGTTTTTGTTGAATGTTGTGTTTGTATGCTGCTGAAACACTGTAATTTCCCCTTGGGGATGAATAAAGTATATCTATCTATCCATCTATCTATAGCAAGTGTCCTCATCCATGCTGTTTTCATTATCTTACATGTATGGCTTCACTTCTTCACTGTACATATGGTAACCACTTTCTGTCAGGTATTACAGTATATTTGGGGTATTACACAACATGCTTCTAGGCATTTTGCAAGTAACTTTGCCAATGGGACTGTACATTAGAATGTCCAAAAATGTTGGAAGCTGAAGTGAACCATCTATAGGCATTGCTAAGTTACTGACCTTTTGGCAATTACAGTTACTGTCAATTACTGACCTTTTGGTACCACATGGCAGCTCCACTAATGCAGTTTCACTTTCAATACAGCACATGGCCTCGCTAGAGGTCTGCTCTCCGAGTGCTCGTCTGCTTTTATTCAGTAGACTTTCAGTAGAGCTTTTGAAGAATGACATTGATAAGTTTAGTCAGGTATGTGTAAGGAAATGGGAAGCCGTGGGGAGGGTATTAGGACCGCTGCAGAACATAGAGATGGGAGATGAGATGATACTAAAGCCAGACACTAGAAATAATGAAAGGGGGATGAAATAAAGTGTGAAAGAGAAATGTCATTATATCACTGAGACATGAACATATGCATAACATTATTTCTTTGTAGCCTATTTCTTGCAGAAAAAGAAATGGTCACTACCCCATGTGATGCTACAGTGAGCCCGTCTGTCACTTTATTACTGTCATAAAGACTCACTTTGAGGATACAGACGAGTGTAGAGGTTCATCAGTTATTCGGAGTACAATATCACGCGGTGTACATCACTGTCACCAAAGGAGAGTAAAAAATATCTATCCGATTTCTCACAAAATAATATAAAATTACATGATTAGATGCAGACTTGTAATATTATGTTATCTATGAACATATAAAATAGAATGAGATGAAAAAGCATATCATAGCCTCTTTGGTTTGTTTTCAACTATGTTTTCAATGCTCTATTGCTGACCAGGTCCTAAGATAAGCAATTCATTGTTCCAGTCTTCTCCCAGCTGGTCCTCTCCTGAGATAAAAAGGCTTCTTGTGCAGATGAACCTCTAACTCAACACAATAGAAGGAAAAGGCTCTTCAAAAGCAACCACATCTTTGGCGCATTGCACTTTCAAATTGAAATCCATTCAGGCATTAATTCCTGTATTGATCGGGAAGAAAAAGGCTTATGAATTATTCTCCCAATCGGTGCCTTGCTAGTAATGACCTCTATTCATCAGCCCTGTTCTTCCTGCGCTCCAACAATTACCACATCTGCTCAGCTCCGTGAGTTAAAAACACAACACACACACACACACACAGACACACACACACACACACACACACACACACACACACCGCACAGTAGCACGCTACACAATATCAGTATCTGTAGCAGAGGCCTGGCACACACACACACACACACGCTACACAATATCAATATCTGTAGCAGAGGCCTGGCACACACACACACACA
>NC_085003.1:30517222-30519722 GCF_963854185.1 Sardina pilchardus
CTCTCTCTCACACACACACACACACACACACACACACACACACACACACACACACACACACACACACACACACACACACACACACACACACACACACACACACACACACACACACACACACACACACACACACACACAAGACAGGGGGGAAGCGTGTCGGTGATGTTTTTATGATGAATAATAAAAAGTAAGCTTGTATCGTCCCTGAGAAGGTAAGGCTGCCTGACACTGTTGCCAGTCTCTGAGCCACTCAAAGGTAAACAATGTGACTCATTCATTCCAGACCTATCAAATAACAAGACCTCACCTTCTGTTGAAAAGATATATTCAATGCTTTTTATTTGTAGGTGTTTGCAGTGCAAATGTGTGTGTGTGTGTGTGTGTGTGTGTGTGTGTGTGTGTGTGTGTGTGTGAGTGTGAGAGAGAGAGAGAGGAGAGAGAGAGAGAGTATGTGCAGCACTGTTGATGAATTCTTTCTGTTGATAAATTCTTTCTTAGTGTGTGTGTGTGTGTGTGTGTGTGTGTGTGTGTGTGTGTGTGTGTGTGCATGTGGCATGTGTGACTGTGAATGTACACATGTGCATGTGACTGAGTGTGACTGTGAGTGTCTGAGTGTTAAGTATGTGTGTGTGAAAGAGAGACAGAGAGTGTGTGTAAATGTGTGTGTGTGTGTGTGTGTGTGTGTGTGTGTGTGTGTGTGTACACCATGTGTTCCACCCCTGAGGTCTGGCTCTGAGAGATAGCACCTCGCCAGCATGCGGTATCTTCTTCCATCTGATAACAAAGAACCCTCTCCATCTCTCCAATCTCCTACCACAGATCACAATGGAACACACACACACACACCCCCACAACCTACTCCTGTCCCAGTTCTTCCTAAGCCCCCTGGGACACCTGAGGCAGATCCCCACCACCTCCACCTCCTCCAGAACATCCACCCACCCACCTACCCCACCCTCATTTTTGCCCCCATCGTCTCCTCTCTGCTCTGCTGAGCTCTGAACCGAAGCCTCTGGTCCCCTTGCTTAGTATATAACCCAGCTGTGTCCTAGTGTCCTACCCCACTCCTGGTAACCATCTTGGGGCAGCCGTGGTGTACTGGTTAGCGCATCGGGCTTGTAACCGGAGGGTCGCCAGTTCGATCCCCGACCAGTCCACCACGGCTGAAGTGCCCTTGAGCAAGGCACCTAACCCCTCACTGCTCCCCGAGCGCCGCTGGTTGGGCAGGCAGCTCACTGCTCTGGGTTGTGTGATTCACCTCACTGTGTGTTCACTGTGTGCTGTGTGTTCACTAATTCGGTTGAATTGGGTTAAATGCAGAGAACTGAATTTCCCTCACGGGATCAAAAAAGTATATATTCTATTCTATTCTTCTATTCTAGTGTGCTGGTGTGGGGAGGTGCTGACTGCACAGTGTTGGTGCAATTTGCAAATGTGTGGCATCTCCAGGGAAATGAGCGATGTTCCACCCGCACACTTAAAGTAAGAGGCTTTTCCCTGGACAAGGAGGCCTTAATTGTCGGTGTTTCCTTTAGTTTATTTTAAAGCCAGATACTGTAGATAGAAAGAGAGATAGAGGGATAGAATGCAAGAAAGAAAGATAGACAGAAAGAAAGGGAAGGGAGAGTAAGGAAGGAGGCAAAAAGAGAAGGGGGCTTGTTTAAGTAGGTCCCTTCTGAAAATCTCTGTCTCCATTGCCGGATTCAGCAGTGCATCTATAATGAATCAGCTCATTGTGTTTTCATACAAGTTTCCCAGCCCAGCAAATGAGACCCGGGCCAATGGAGGGAGAACCAGAAGATCTTAAGAAAAGCACGCAAAGCTGCAGCACAGTCAGGGCCAGATGTACTAAGACAGCGCTAATAGCGAGTTTTTGTATGCGCAGAGTGCGAACGCTGTGCCTTGCTATATTGCGTGGAATTTACTAAGCCATCACTTCATTACGTTAACTGCGTTCAGTGCCGCCCGTTCCCGCCCCCTTTACCACGCCAATTGCGCGCATGCAGAGCTGAACAACGAGCGCAGACTGCGCAGTTGAATATTGCAACATTAAAAAGAATCAAAGTTTAGCGATCATACATGATACAAAGAGATTTGTCAACGAGCATCGACAGACAGAGTAGGCCTAGTAGTTATTCAAATCCACTTAAAAATACTTGAACTATTTACTGCACGTAGACTTGGGATATGACTTAATGCCTAGTCTAACAGATTGGGAAGTGTAGGCTATGTCATGAAAGAGAAAATACGATTTTAGAGAGGCAAACAAAAGTTAAGGTTGCTTTTGACATAGTACAATGAAGAAAACGGATGCTCTGAATATTGATTCAGCTGTCTCTAAAAGTTTTTCTAATAGACGCATTTAACCGCAATCTCGATTACACCTGCTTTCAGAAGGCGGAAGTTTTTCAACGCAAAATAGACGTGCGCTGTTTTCATACATCTGGCGGAATACTTAATCAATCGCTATTAGCACCTCTCCTCCCCTGTACTTGCGCGT
>NC_085003.1:30524722-30527222 GCF_963854185.1 Sardina pilchardus
CCCTGTTACTCATGGGCTCTCTTTGAATGTCTAACACTCTGTAAAGCGCCTTGAGACATGTGTAATGTATTGGCGCTCTATAAGCGACATTAAATTAAATTAAATTAAGACGGGGAAGATGTCTATACGGTGGATCAGATCAACGCGTACCTAGATGAAACGAAAGGTAGACGGGTACCAGTTGGGAAGTATTTCCCGGATCTGGATAAGTTTGTGAGGTCAGTGATCAAGGCGCGCAAGACGGTGGGGTATGACATTTTGTCGAAACAAAAGCGTTACCGCTTAAAGCAGCGCTTAACGGCAATTAGGAAAAGTAAGAAGACTGGTCTAAAGAAAGGGAAAGCTAAATGATGCACATGGGTGTTCTATCTCTTCTTTTCTGGTTCTTTTCTGTATCTCTCCTTTTCTTGCTCATGGGGGTTTTAAGAGTAGCATCCTTGAATGTAAACGGGGCAAGAGATAGAGGGAAACGGGCTTTCATTGCGGATATGTTGAAGGTCAAGCAGTTTGGGGTGGTTTTCTTACAAGAAACTCACACGGATATGAATAATGAATCAGACTGGGGGCTATGGTGGGAGGGGAAACATTTCCTAAGCCATGGGTCGAATTTTAGTGCTGGTGTTGCCGTGCTTTTTTCCTCTTCGCTGACAGTAAATGTGTTAGCAACGTGGGAGATAGAGAGGGGGCGCTGTTTAGCAGTGAAGGCTGAGATTGGGGAGTCTGTTTTTGTTTTTGTTAATGTGTATGCTCCAAACAGGGGTTGTGACAGAGTCACTTTTTTTCAAAATGTTTATCAGGGGCTGCGGGGCTGCGGGGAGGATGATATTCTTGTTTTAGGTGGGGACTGGAATTGTACCATTGATTTTAGGCATGACAGAAATGGTGTGGAACCCCATCCGCCATCAGCAAGGGCCTTAGACAGAATGGTTGGTCTGATGGACCTTGTTGATGGCTGGAGGGAGAAGAATGTAGGCATAAGGCAGTATACATGGATAAGTGCCTCTGTGGACAGGCTCTACGCTGCTAGGCTTGATAGAGTTTACATATCTAGATCAGCATGGAATAGAGTATTGGGTGTTCACATCTATCCAACTTCTTTCTCTGACCACCATTGTGTAGCAATGGATATTTCAGTTGGGCTGGCGAGTGCGTACTGGCAGTTCAACGTTAAATTATTACAGGATAGTGATTTCTGTAAAAGCTTTAGGGATTTTTGGGGGCACTGGAGGATGCAGAGGGCTTTATATAAGAACAAGTCACAGTGGTGGGAGATTGGAAAGGTTCAGATCAAGGTTTTTTGTCAGCAGTATGCCTCTTTTTCATCTGCAGCGGTTAGGAGTTCTCTTACACGTTTGGAAAGGGAGATTTTACTTTTGGAACAACAATATTCAAGTAGCAATAACTCTGTAAACGAGCCCATAAAGTCTAAACGACAGGAGCTTAGTTCCTTGTTACAGGAGAGGGTTAAAGGGGCTTTAGTTAGAAGCAGGTTCATTACTTTGAGGGACATTGATGGCCCTACATCTTTTTTTTTTTGGTTTGGAGAAGAAGACCGGGCAGAATGCACAAATGCTCAGTCTCAAAACTCCTGCGGGTGGCAGCACCTCTGACCCCTCAGAGATGCGCAGGTTGGCTGTTCGGTTTTATACTGACTTGTATGCTGCGGAGGAGGTGGACGTGCAGAGCATACATGACATTCTTCAGAACCTCCCACAAATCAGTGCTCATCAGAGGGAAAGTTTGGACTCTGGAATAACTTTTCAGGAAGTGACTGCTGCTGTACAACAGCTGTCCATAGGGCGAGCTCCCGGCATGGACGGCCTCCCTGCAGACTTTTATAAGGTTTTCTGGGAGATGATTGGGAAGGACTTCGTGGAAGTGCTGCAGGAGTGGATCAGTGATGGGTCCCTTTCTGAGAGCTGTCGACGGGCGGCCCTGACACTTCTCCCCAAGAAGGGGGACCTGGGTTTGCTCGCAAACTGGAGGCCTGTGGCTCTACTTTGTACAGACTATAAAATATTTTCCAAAGTAATGGCAAATAGACTTGGGGAACACATGGACACAATAATTCATAGGGACCAGTCCTACTGTATTAGGGATCGAACAATCCAGGACAATTTATTTTTAATTCGTGACCTATTAGATCTGGCTAAAAGTCGTGATCTTAACCTGGGAATGCTGTCGCTGGACCAGGAAAAAGCGTTCGATCGTGTTGACCATGTTTTTCTTTTTAACACTTTAAAGGCGTTTGGGTTTGGGGAATGTTTTATATCACGGGTGAGGCTCCTTTACAATAATGCAATGTGTATGGTTAAGGTTGCTGGGGGTCTGAGCACCCCCATTCGGGTGGGTAGGGGTATTAGACAGGGCTGCCCTCTCTCAGGGTTGCTATACGCTATATCCATTGAGCCGCTGTTATGTCTACTTAGGGGTAGGTTGGGGGGTTTTAGGGCGGGGGGTTTAGATGTGCCGGTAAAACTGTCGGCATATGCGGATGATG
>NC_085003.1:30532222-30537222 GCF_963854185.1 Sardina pilchardus
TTGAAATTGCTTACTCAAATGTATAATTGTCTCTCCTACCATCGTAGATTTGCTCTGAATATCTGGGGAAAGGGGTACATCAAAAACATGGCAAATGGTAAATGAAGCGCTTTTATTGACTCCTCCGAGCAACCGCAGCGCTTCAAAATGGCATACCTCACATTCACACACACAGATGGCAGACGCTGCTATGCAAGGAGCCCACCTGCTCATCAGGAGCACTGGGGTCTCTTGCTCAAGGACCCATCAACAGTGTTAGGAGGAACTGGGCTCGAACCAGCAACCTTCCAGTTCACTGCAAAACTCCTCCTGTGCCATTGCCAAACATGCAGAAATTGTGGTTGAAAGTATCAACTGAAAGTATCAACTACTGTGAGTAGTTCCTTGACAAAACTATATTTGTAATTATGCATATGCAAGTTGAGATCCATGGATATGATAAAACACTCAAACTCTGTACAGATGACAGACAACAGTTCTCCTAACTCTTCCAGAAAATGATGCAAACTCAATGGATGATTGACTCAATTAATGACTTTTTCTCTGAAAAAATACCTCCACTGTGGCTATTCCCCCTCCTCAACATTCGGCAAATGCTTTCTGGCCCGCGGTGCTTTTTACCCTGTGAACAGCATCGGGTCTTCAGAGATAAACTATGCAAGTTTTATAGATTAATTTACCTTAACTGATCAGCTTTGGAGTCATTGGAATGGTTAATTTACTTTTTTGGGTTGAATGATGCCTGTCTCGCTTCCCCCTATAGCGCATGTGAGCGGAAAAACTACGCTTGCATGTTTGTGCCACTGGGCCGGTACACTGGCAAACAGAAAGTCTCGCAGCCTCACGATTATGCTCATGAATAGGCAGACTGACCGATTGAGGAGTGTTGTGAAACATACACGCTAAAGCTGTGGGGAAGCTCTGCAGAGAAACCTGCAAGCGTAAAATGAGAAAACAGCAGAGAAATCGCCAAACCTGCATACAGTCCCCCTTTAAGCTTCCACACATCATTAATTTTCACCTAATCGCCCGCTGAATGACCACAACCGCTCGCTGTTTCACGCAGAAGTTTTTGAGGTGATGCTTGCACCATTACGATCTCACCTTCCCACCAGGGTCTTATCATCATGATCCTGCTACATGCCCAAACAAAGAGCTCCAGACGAGCCTGGAGAAACTCTGCCTCTAACTCGCTAACTCTAATGACAGCACTAATGATGGGAACAGACATCGCTTGCTGTCTGACTGTAATGAGGCAGATTGACAGTGCCTGCTGTCTGAGGCACTGTCTGCTGCCGCCTAAAATGTAGAGCCTGAGATGAGCAATTCTTGTGATTGTCTACAGCGAGTGTTTGCATGTGCTGTGTAGTACGTCTTTGTTTCCACTCCATTGTGTGGATCTCAGCCAACGTAAAAAAAAGAAAAAGAAAAAGAACAACAAGCCTCTGAAGCATCGCCTCCTTGCACCATCGACTGAAGATCTCCTCAGGGGAATTATATGCAAACTTCAGACAGGCGCGCGCACACACACACACACACACACACATATACATACTGTACACCAACACACACACACACACACACACACACACACACACACACACACACACACACACACACACACACACACACACTCTTCCCTTGGAAGACTCTCCCTGCAGATTCCTCTCTCCTGAGGGACGAGCGGACGACAGTCAAGTTAAAGGACAAGCGAAGAGCAGTCTTCCTCTCGCTTCACAAAGTGTCTCTAAATGTAAGTGTGTGCAAGTGTGTGCGTGTGTGTGTGTGTGCGTGCGTGCGTGTGTGTCTTTGGTCTCCCCTCAGTATTTACCGCAGCTAAAAAAAATATGGGAAGGAAGTGCAACAAAGGTGTTTGCTTCCTTTGTCTAACTGGGAACAAGGTAGGCCAAGAATAATAGGCTCTGTTAAGAAACTGTTTCATGTTGGACGGCTCAAAGACAGAAACTGTGTAATGTGTGAGATTTGTACAGGCTGGATTTCATACTTATAACAAAAGATGTTTCTAGAAGGAGTTCTGTCTCCACTGTATAGACACAGATGCTATCAGAAATAATGAGGTTAACTGTTCCCTCTCAGTGATGCTTTCTTAAATTTCACTTCAATAATCATCACACGAATCATTCACCAAAGACCATCTTATTAGCATCACACCCTGTCGATCTGCTACACTGGTCTCATCCATCACTTTTTTATTCCATAACAACAGTGTCCTTAACCCTCATGTTGTCCTAAAATCTTACGACGTTCGTTGTCCTTGGGGTCAATTTGACCCCAGCTACAAAAAACTCTCAAAAATGATTAAAATTATTTTTTTTACCCAATTTTTTTTGTGGTAGGTACTTAACAAGAGTGTAATAACCACTATCAAAAGCCCTACAAAACAATCCCACCCCCCCACACCCCTTTATGAACCCTGGAACCCTGACTGGCAATATGGCCAATCCAGTGTCAACAGCCCAAAGGCTGACTTTTTGGACTTTTTCAGACCTGCCAAAATAACTTATATGTAATATGTACTTGTATATGAAATAATGATAATAGCTACATGTTCTCATACTATTACAATAATAATATCCATAATTTGTCAAATATTCATTTTCATCATGTTTCATAAAAATGGGGTCAAATTGACCCCAATACCACCAACGTAACTATTTTTTTTACAGGACATTGGAAACATATTTTTGTGCAAATTTCATGTTTACTCTGTTGTACCCTTCAAATAAGGAAAAGTCATGAAACTTGAAGCAAAACAAAAAAAGTGAACCATATATTTTATGATGTTAAACACTGCTTGGGGTCAAATTGACCCCAAGGACAACATAAGGGTTAAACAAACAAGTTCTATTTTCAACAGGAAGAAAACTTTTGGGTTGACTCTGTGTGACAGCTGATGGCAAGCCTGGGTTGCCTGACGGAAACTCAAACACTGTGGACAGCCTGGTATTTTTCGTGTCACCTCTAGCAGCCTAATGGCTTCTCCTTCTTGGTCTGTCATTTCATGTGTGTGAGTGTGTGTGTGTGTGTGTGTGTGTGTGTGTGTGTGTGTCTGTGAGTGTGTGTGTGTGTGTGTGACAAAAAAATCCACTTATGCAAACAATCATTTGATGGTTGTAAAAATCAACATCTTGATGCATGCCATTAATTCTTTAATCTTAATGCATTAAAGAACCTCCTGCCATTAAACTGCCTCCCATCACATCACCTGTGGCATAGACACACACACACACACACACACAACACACACACACACACACACACACACACACACACACACACACAGACACACACACACACACACACACACACACACACACACACACGCACACACGCACACACACACACGCACACACAGAGAGAAACAGAGAGAGGAAGGGACTTTTCTGCTATTATTAGTGGTGTGTGTAGTGTGTGTAGTGTGTGTAGTGTGTGTGTGTGTGTGTGTGTGTGTGTGTGTGTGTGTGCATGGTTGTACATGTGTGTACTGTAGCTCTCAAGACAGATGCTAATAACCATATTAACAACCATTGTATATACTGTACATATACTGTACATGGCATCAATACATAGCCAGTGTTTGCGAAGAGCACTTTGACTCCTCATTAGACATACATGTAGCTTTCGCACATTAGATACACAACTGTATGAACTAAAAACATGTTCATGCTTCCAGCATAACCATTCAATAGTTACCAAGTTTCTCTAAAATGTGACTTAGCTTAGACATCTCAGCAAACAGCACTTTCTTCAATTTAGCTAAATTAGCATAGATTAAAGACCTGCAAAACTGAAGGGAAAGCTAGTCTCAGATACACATGCTGTTGGTGCAGGTTCTGACAAAGGAGTGCAACTGTAAGGAAGATGCATTGGTCCTGATATTTGTCTTTTGAAGGTATAGACTCACAGCATGTTTCTACAGCCCCCGCCCCCCACCTCCCACACACACACACACACACACACACACACACACACACACACACACACACACACACACACACACACGCACGCACACAAAGCTACAACCCTCACACACAGATTTCATCACTTCAGCGTTGTTTATTCCTGTTGCTTGTGTTGACAGATAACATATCACAGTGCTCCTATTTCGTCATCTTCCAACGCACGATTTCACCCAGATGGCTGAGTCGGAGAGCACGGGAGTCGCTACAGTGAGCACAAGGAGAGCTGGAGCTGTGTGTGTGTGTGTGTGTGTGTGTGTTTACCCAACAATCCACCCTCAGCACAAAACATCCAGAGCAGCAAGGCCACAGTATTAACGGAGCACGTGTTATTAACTACTGCAGCTGTGTTCATTCTCTCTCTCTCTCTCTCTGTCTACCTGAGCCTTTATCTCTCTCTCTATCTATCTCTATCTCTCTCTCTATCTCTATCTCTCTCTCTCTCTCTCTCTCTCTCTCTCTCTCTCTCTCTCTCTCTCTCTCTCTCTCTCTCTCTCTCTCTCTTTCCTCGCCCACCCCTTGCGTTCTCCCTCTCGCTCATAATCACACCCACAACAAAACAATGAAGCTGACATTTGGCATGAAACTTTTCTCTCTCCCTCTCTCCCCCCTCGCACCATTGTTTTCAAAAGATCCCCTGCCTCCTCCACATTCAGCTCTGCTGATAGCACCTTCAACCCCAAACACCTCATTTGTTTCCAACAGACAGGGGACTAATTGCCTAATTACTAACACAATTGCGCCGTCAACGTGCTCTTAACAGATAAATGCAGCACGTTGTGCTCGTGCCACGGGGCTGAGCAGACCTATTCCAAGAATGTGAAATTTCGAAATGTCACTTTTGATCACAGACTAATTGTCCTATCTACCTCCCAACATGGATGCCTTCTGCTAAATAGTTTTTTAGTAATTAGTGAACAAATGCACAAATAAATGACACAAAAAAGAACCTCACACAGCAATACATGAATTAGTAAACAAATATGGAAATAACCGAAAGCATCTGCAGGTCTCAGTGAT
>NC_085003.1:30539722-30542222 GCF_963854185.1 Sardina pilchardus
ATTGCACTAGAGTAACGACTGTGACATTAGTTATGTATAATGTGAAAATCAGTTGTATGTGTCGTTGCTATTGTTTTGTTTTTTAGTTATGTTAATGTGCTGTGGATATTGTAAATAATGATGAAAAAACTGAGTGTGGAAGGCCATTACAAGCTGTAAAGAGAAAAACATGCATGACACAGCAGGTCCATAAAACAAAAAAGAGTCACACACACACACACACACACACACACACACAAACACCACCACACACACTCACAAACATCACCACACACACACACACACACACACACACACACACACACACACACACACACAAACACACACAAACACACACACACACACACACAATTCCTCTCTACCCCCTCCGCTCTGATTTAATTTGAGAATTGCGCAACGCTGGGTTGTGCCTTCACAGAAACAAGGGCTGAAAAGGAAACGTAGGGCTTATTAAATTTTAATAAGGTTCTGCAGGCGTCATAATTGCTTTGTGCTTTTCCCCTGCGGGGACCCCCAACTCCTGTTTGTTATCAGCCACACCGCACCGCACCAAGCCCACCAGAGCTAGAACCCCACTGCAACTCTCTCTCTCTTTCTTTTCTCTCTCTCTCTCTCTCTCTCTCTCTCTCTCTCTCTCTCTCTCTCTCTCTCTCTCTCTCGTTCCCCCTCTCTCATCCCTTTTCTTTACACTTTTTCACTCACTTTTCTCTGTATCTTCCTCTTTGTATGCTTCTTCTCTTATCCTTCTGCTGCTTTCCTTCTCTCTGTCACTCTTCACATCTCTCTCTCTCTCTCTCTCTCTCTCTCTCTCTCTCTCTCTCTCTCTCTCCATTCCAAAGCCAAAAACACACTTGTAAAATCATAACGGAAATATTCCACTGCCTTAATTATCACTGTTATTCTTCTATACTTCAGAGGAAGATAAGAGCGTCTCTTTGTTCTACTCTAAATCAGCCATACTATATAAAGATCCTGCTGTTGTTTACAATGCAATCGCAAAGGCACTGACTCAAGAGAATCCCCAAAATAAAGATGGTGGTTCCCCTTCACCGGTTGAGTCATGGGCACATCAGGTCACGATGGATGGAACTGTGACTCATCCAAATGTTCTGCGCTCGCTGTCCTTCCGTGACTTTTACCCGCGGTGGAAAATCAGGGAGTAGGGACACTTGCGAAATGGCTTTTCAACCATTAACTTTGCAAATGGGAAAATAAGGCTTTTATGTCATTATCCACCAGCTACAATCACAAGCCCATGGTACAAATGTGTGTGTGAGTGTGTGTGTGTGTGTGTGTGTGTGTGTGTGTGTCTGCTGTACAAGTGTGTGTGCAGGTGTGTTTGTGAATATGACTGAGGGCCAAATGCACTTTTGCGTTTTGTGCCCATTTCGGGCATAACGTGCATGTAAAAACATGGGGAGGTATGTACAAACAGGCCACACTGAGGGAGAAGCGCAGACTGCCTGTCATGGGAGCTGAGAACAGCTATTTGCACTTTTCCATGTCATGTATATTAATTGCCGGGAGGATCAGCTCAAAGTGGGTGTATCGCGCAAGCACAGGGGAGGAGAAGTGCTAATAGCGATTGATTATGTATTCCGCCATATGTATGAAAACAACGCACATCTATTTTGCGTTGAAAAACGTGCGCCTCATTGATATCTCAACTTTGATTCTTTTTAATATTGCAATATTCAACTGTGCTTGTATTTCAGCGGTGCACATGCAATTGGTGTTGCAAAAGGGGCGGGGACAGGCCGTGATGAGCGCTGTTAACGTAATGAAGTGACAGCTTAGTAAATTCCACGCAATATAGCAAAGCACAGTGTTCGCATTCTGCGCATACAAAAACTCGGTATTATCTCTTTCTTAGTATATCTGGGCCTGAGAGAGAGTTTCATAGCAGTGTGAGTGTTTGTTTGTGTGTGTGTGCGTGTGTGTGTGTGTGTGTGTGTGTGTGTGTGTGTGTGAGAGAGAGACAGAGAGAGTTCAAATGTACATAAGATGGATAACTGGGGGATACAGGTGTGTCCTACTGAACATGGCTGCTGTTGTCAATGCTTATGGTTTGTGTAAATGTGTGCATTATTGAGTGAACTTACCATGAACTTATGCTCATGGTTGTGGGGGACAAATGTGTCAAAGAGCTGATCTCGCAGATGAGAAAGACTGACTGAAGACCCAATCACAGACCGGGGTCATTTTGCCTAGCTGATCCTCAATTTCACACTCCCACTTCTGACACTCTTATGTATCTAAGCTGTGATGCAGTCATACCACCATTACCAATTTAGCATGTCGCGCTAATGCTTTCGACGACTTCGGCTCTGTTCAATGAGAACGATTTCATCCAACAAAAAAAGTCCTCATACAATATATAATAACCGTAGCAGAGTTATTCCTTGCTCATGGTCAGACAATCAGACTGAACTGAATGAGGTGAATCTGCTGGAGAAGAGTGCATGGGAGCTGAGGACAGCCTGCCTGAGAGCATTCCATT
>NC_085003.1:30552222-30578520 GCF_963854185.1 Sardina pilchardus
AACCTAGTGCAGTAAATAGGCTACGACACTCTTCCTGGTCTGAAATATTGATTTGTAAGTAAAATACCACAGGAGCCTGATAACAAGATGCTCATTTTAAAGAAAAGTGGAGAGACAGAATTATAGGGTTCTGCACCTGCACTCTTTTCTATTCATGGTTTAGTCTGGTCTCTTTCCACAGGTGTATTACTCAAGCACCATGCAGTCTGCATTCAGAATCTAGGTGCTTGATAGATACACCTATGGAAAGGAACATGATGACACCCATGAGTACACACATTCTGACAATGTAGAGCATACTGTATGTCTGACATTCTGACATTCAGAACACACACACACACACACACACACACACACACACACACTGCAGAGCAGCCCACGCTTTCCCATTCTCCTCCATTTCACTAAAGCTCTAAGCTCAAATTACCCTCGCATGGCTCCCATGCAATCTCCACTATAGGCATTTCAGGACCACGGACAGCTCCAAAGCAAAGAGCACTCTAAATCAAGCATTCCTATGACTGAACCAGTGAAATGATAACATGCACTGATAGCCACAGTGGGTGTCTATTTATCTGTGATTAGGCTTAGGAATGAGATACCACCAAAAAAAAAAAAAAAAAACATTCATGAACGCACACACACACACACACACACATACACACATACACACACAACCTACACCCACCACACATACACACACACACACACACAGCAGAAGTGCCCTGAAGCTAATGGGCGAGTGTGTGACTGCTGGGACACTCCAGTGACGTGCGACCGAGCTGTGTGTCTGCACGCATTTGGATGGCCGCCTCCCCTGATGACACCACGGCCCACTGCCTCACAGACATCACACGCAATCAAATCACAAGATTGGACAAGACACGACCAACCTCAGGCCAGGATTGTCCATTCCACACCATGGCTAATGAAAAACGTATATCTTCCATTGAAGAGAACAAACTTCTGTTTGTGGTTTTTCAAATAACTTTCTGCTTTGTTGTTTCCCTTTTTTGCCCTAAAAAACAATAAATCTTTGTTCACTGGCCCACTGAAATGCCTTTCATTATGGACGGTTCACAAGTTTGTGTAATTGTAATCGATACAGGCTTGTCCAGACCCACTTTAATATTTCACCAAATAGCCATCCTACCACAATGCAATTGTGTCTTTTTTTCTGCTGAAGATCAAACGGTTAGATTCTTCAAGCGCAGTACCAGGTACATTCATGTACAAAAAGGCTTCTTTTGCTAAGCAAAAATGTGTTTGATCACGTTTTGTAGATAAAACAAACTAAGTAATCACAAAACATGTTGTGATCTGTCTTATCATGGTCCTCAGCTCCTCCAGATCCTTACCTTATCACTACGGTACTCTACTGTAGCATGGCTCAGTGCTATCTTTTTACAGCAATGGCTCCTTCCCCAGGCTGTTTATTCACGGCTAAAAGCCGTATTGCCTTTTTCATATACAAGATGAAACTGCGACTCAAAACAGCGATCTTCCAATCACAATCACAAATGGGCAGTTAATCTGTGAGTAGTGCACACGGTTGAAACACACACACAAACACGCACACATGCACACGCACACACACACAGGCAGAAAAGCCAGTCAGCCAGACAAAAATGGGACCTGCTGACATACAAACAAACCCAAGAAACACACACACACACACACACACACACACACACACAGACACACACACACACACACACACACACACACACACACACACACACACACATCACAGAATGGTGTATTATATGGCTTATTACTGTTAGAGAAAGTTGGCAAAGTGACATTGCACTGAGCTGCCTGACTTCACAGTCAATATCGAGATAGAGAGAGAGAGAGAGAGAGAGAGAGAGGCAAAGTAAGCTAGGGAGAGAGAGAATGGGGAGAGGTGAGGGGTGGAGAGGACATAAAGAAAGAAAGAGGCAAAGTAAGCTAGGTAGAGAGAGAGAGAGAGAGAGAGAGAGAGAGAAGGAGAGTAAGACAGATGGGGAGAGATATAGTGAGAGAGAGATGTGAGAGGAGGAGAAGACCGAAATGGAGAGACACAAGAGTGTTTGGGAGAAAGAGAGGCTGAGAGACACAAATGTGGAAAAAGGTGTTGGGGGGAGGGTTGGGGGACAAAATGTGTTCCCATGGGAACGGGTGCTTGGCTGGCATCCTCCATGGCAGGCGATCCCAGAGGAACGTCAGGCACGCCAGGCACGCCAGCAGGCATTACGAGCGATCCCAGAGGAATAGAGCACTGGCGAGACACATCACGTGCGCTGCTCAGATGGTGAAACAGCAGAAGTGGGTGAAGGACGGGGTGTATGTACTGTATGTATATATATATATATATATATATATATATATATAGAGAGAGAGAGAGAGAGAGAGAGAGAGAGAGAGAAAGAGAGAGAAAGAGGCCCCACAGTCGACGCTGCCTTGTACGCCCAAGCATTATCGAGAGATTGGGGGAGACAGTGAAAAACAGAGAGATTGGAGGAGAGAGAAAGACAGGGAGAGAAAAGAGAGAGAGAAAGAAACAGAGAGAGCAACAGAGCATAGCTGAGAAGACAAAAGGGCTGAACGCACTCCAGCTGCCTCTGACGGCTGTGATGCTGTGAGGCCCGTGCGGGGTGAGTGTTAATCTGCACCTCTGGATTGTTTTATAGGTGTGCCGCACTCTAATGGGATTACCACGGTTAAGAACACAGCGCAGACCACCTCTGGCACCTCTGCTTCGTTCGTCTCCGATGAGTTCTGCTCACTGTAATGACTTCCCACCGCACGCTTCTCTAACAGCAAGATTAGAGTGTGGGTCTCTCCCCCCCCCCCCCCCCCACCCCCCCACCCCCCCCCCACCCCCCACACTGTGTGCTATTAGCCCCGAGTCAGACAAATAGAAGTTAAATTAGCGTTCACAAAATTACAGTCGCTGACAGACGGATCTCCGTGCATTTGGGAACACGGGTAATCAGCGGCATCGCTAAAACCGCACTAAGCGCACAGTGTGCTTTTTATTTATTTATTTTTTTTTTCTATTTATCATACCTGAAGTAATCAGTGCCTATCTCTACCCTCGATCGCAATTTGCAGTGCCCACCACAACCCAACGGCGCAATTCAATCACAAGCGCAGTTGAGTCGAATCAACTGATGATGACAACATTAAAAGGAATCAAAAGTTTAGCGGTGAAATAATGCAATAAATGAAAGGGAGATGTCAACAAGTTGAGAGACTACTTGTGTGCGTATAAGGCAGATCACAGATTTAATATCCAAATATTCTAACAGGCAGGAAAGTACACCCTACAGTATATCACTGATAATTGAGCTAAAATAAACATCTGTTAAGTATTGATTTAAAAGCCTAATAATGTGGTGAGTTCACCCGACACAAGAACTCACCACACAAGGGTTGACCGCAATTTGGAATACACCTAGAGTATTTTGAAAAGGCAGATATTTTCCAATGCAAAATAGAGCCATATTTTCACGAGCAGATTTTGTACATACAGTACAGGGCAATACATAATAATTACATATACTGTATCTAACCCTCCCCCCACGCACGCACACACACGCACACACACACAAATAACACACACGCAAAAGCTCACATTGCCAATGCAGGTGAACATTTGGCCATGTGAGGCAGTGAGTCTGTTACCCTCCCCCCAAAACAGACGCTACTCGACTTGATGTAAGTGACTGCAGGAAGAGAAAGTTTTCAATTAGCGCCGTAGCTACTGGAGTCAGCCTCTGGTAATGCTCACTTAGAAGGCTTTTGCAAACACCCCCCAATCAAGGGGAATAATTCATAAGCACAGACACCATTTTGTTGTTGTTTTGCTGGGGCAGTGCAGCTCTTATTTCCTGTTTCTTTTAATTCAGTTATTTATTTTCTAATGGAGATTTGCATAATTCCAATGCAGGCTCGCCAAGAGTCAGACCCCATCCCCCCAATCCCCCCCCCCCACACACACACACACACATACATACCAACACACACATGCACACACATGCACACACACACACACACACACACACACACACACACACACACACACACACACACACACACACACACACACACACACACACACACACACACACACACACACACACACACACACAGGCTGACTGCTCAGGGTCTAAAACCTGCCCAGAGGAATGCCAAAGAACTCTGATTTCAACCCACAGAACACTGACAACATCAGTTAGAAGTGCGTGTGCATGTGTGTGTATAAACATGTTTGCAAACTCAGTCAGTATTCAATATGCATGAGGATAGTTGCCTGTAGACTGAACATTTTCTTACACTCTGAACGCAATGTATGTGTGATGAACAGAGAAAGTGTGTGTGTGTGTGTGTATGTGTGTGTGTGTGTGTGTGTGTGTGTGTGTGTGTGTGTGTGTGTGTGTGTGTATGTGTGTGTCTGTGTGTCTGTGTGTGTGTGTGTGTGTGTATGTGTGTGTGTGAGTCTATGAAATGAAAAAGAGAGAGACAAACAGCAAAAGAGTGTGTGTGAGAGAGAGGGGAGGGGGGGGGGGGTCCTTACCTTGCAGCAGAGGCTGATCTTTCTGGAAGCCTCCGTTGTACTGCACCTGGTATTTCTTCTCCTGGAACCCAGGAACACATTCCTCTGCTCCAGCCTCCTCCGCCCCAGCCCACACAGCCTGCAAGGAGAGAGAGAGAGAGAGAGAGAGAGAGAGAGAGAGGGAGAGAGAAAGAGAGAGAGAGAGAGGGAGAGAGAGAGAGAGGGAGAGAGAGAGAGAGAGAGGGAGAGAGAGAGAGAGAGAGAGAGAGAGAGAGAGAGAGAGACAGAGAGACAGAGAGAGAGAGATTGAGAGAGAGATGAGGAGAGGGAGAGCATTAAAATATGCAGTATTAAATCAACACTTTTTCAGTGAAAACATGAACCTCCTCAGGGTCCCCTAGCTGTCCATGAAGTGCAGCTGCTGTGCTTGTCTCTGCAATAGGAAAGCAAAAAAGTGACTTGGACCAAGCAAGTACGAAATTCCAGACACTCAACAATTCAGGAGCACTGAAGAAGCAGTGCATTTGATTGGCTGCCAAGTTCAAACATCAGCAATCTTTTCACCTGGATGAAGCATTGTCCCTTTAACTTGCTCGTTGTTGTTCACCATTCATCAATGAATTGCTATTCAGATGCAGTGCTAGCGCATGGAGCAGGAGACTGGAGCATTGTCCAAGTCCTGCACACATATGGACGATTTGGGTTTGAGGTTATTAGTTCACCAAGCCTTTGGCTAAAGCCCCTTGTTTCAAACGTTGGACTGATGAAAAGCCTCAGTCTGTCTGTCTGTTCCGTCTAGAATGAGCTCCAACGCCGGGAGCCACATGTCTGCACGATAAAAGCTTTCGCTCTGAGGCACACAGACACAGAAAAAAAGAGCTAACATGCAAATCGAATCGTAAATGCAATACAGGGATCATGGCAACGTTGCTATACTGTCATCCTAACTATGTTACATATTTGTGTGATGTGTAGTTGAATGGCACTTAGAGAGTTAACCGTTATTAAAGGTCCTTTTTCCTTTTTCTTTTTTTTCTACCGCATGTGCTTTTGCTCAGCACGCATTTAGTTCAGCTGGATGAATTTTGACAGCAGGGAGAGAGAGCAGAGGATGATTCGCATGATCAAAGTAACTAGCCTTCCTCCCCTCTGTGAAAAGACAGCCGCACTTCAGTCTGACTTAAAGAGAATTAACGCCTTTATTTTCTGACCTTAATGAGAAAGGCCGTAATGGTATTCTGCCCATGATGAGCAAGCATTGTTTATTTATTTATTTGATTGGCTATTTGTATTAATTTTTCTATGTGTATACGTTTTAAGCTGTTGTTGTTGTTGTTGTGATGATGAAGCCAATATTGCAGCTCTGCCCAAAGGCTCTTTAGATGAATTAGGCCAATTTTCGGCCGGCCTTTCTTTCCGAGTACACGTAACACAACAACACAACACGACACAATGTTTCCATTAGAAATGAGGGGTAATCTAATCATCTGTGTTTTAACAGTCAGCGAACAAAGCCAGCATACATGCCCTTGATCATAACAGATACAGCAAGTGAGCAGTGTGTGTGTGTGTGTGTGTGTGTGTGTGTGTGTGTGTGTGTGTGTGTGTGTGTGTATGTGTGTGTGTGTGTGTGTGTGTGTGTGTGTGTGTGTGTGTTGGGGTGAGGTTTTTGGCGGGGTGTGCGTGAGAGGGGAGAGTATAACCAGGTTGGAGGAGCAGAAGGAAGAGTAGAGGAGAATATAAAAGGAGGTTGATAAAGAATAGTGGAGATAGAGAAGTCAAGAGGAGGTAGAGAACTACTGAGACAAAGAGGAGACATGAGGATGAGAAGTTCATGAGGAATAAAGAAGAGAAGACAGGAGGATGAGGAGATCATGAGGAATAAAGAAGAGAAGACAACAGGAGGATGAGGAGTTCATGAGGAATACAGAAGAGAAGAAAACAGGAGGATGAGGAGATCATGAGGAATAAAGAAGAGAAGACAACAGGAGGATGAGGAGTTCATGAGGAATACAGAAGAGAAGAAAACAGGAGGATGAGGAGATCATGAGGAATAAAGAAGAGAAGACATGAGGATGAGGAGTTCATGAGGAATACAGAAGAGAAGACAGGAGGATGAGGAGTTCATGAGGAATAAAGAAGAGAAGAAAACAGGAGGAAGAGGAGTTCAGTGAGGAATACAGAAGAGAAGAAGACAGGAGGATGAGGAGATGATGAGGAAGCAAGAAGAGAAGAAGACAGGAGGATGAGGAGATCATGAGGAAGAAAGAAGAGAAGACAGGAGGATGAGGAGATCATGAGGAAGAAAGAAGAGAAGACAAGAGAGGAGACATAAGCAGAGGAGGAGAGATGCAGAGAAAGAGAGAACAAGGATACTATACTGAGAGAGGAGGATAGAGGAAGAGAGGAGAGAAGAGAAGAGAATTGAGAAGTCAGAAGAAAGCTATAGCTAAAAGCAGATGAGAAGAGTGTAGGAAAGGAGAAGAAAAAAAGAAGAGAAGAGAGAGAACACAGAGGAGAGGAGACAAGAAGAGAGGACAAATGGGAAGTCTGAAGAAAGCTACTGCAGCTAAAAGCAGAAGAGAAGAGGAGAGAGGTCAAAGAAAAGGGGAGGAGAAAGGGGGAACACAGAGGAGAGGAGAGGAAAAGAGGAAAAGACCAGGAGAGTCACAGACAGGAGGAGAGAGATGGCAGCCTGTTTTCCTCTCAGTGCACTCTATCACACGTCTCCTCCTCCTCCTCCTCCTCCTCCTCCTCCTCGGTTGCATCATTACTCTCAGGGCCATGCCAGGCTCCCGTGTGTCTCTGCGCCCCTAATGCTGACGGAGGCTCCATCACGCTGACGTCCTGCCCCTCCAGGGAGCCTGCGCTGCACTGCGCTCCTCCGCGCTCCTCCGCTCCTCCCCTCCGCACCGCAGCACACCTGACGACTACTCCTCGCGCCTCCCCACCTCACCTCCACTCATTAGTGCCTCTCTCCTCTACTTGGTTTTCACACAGAGCACAGGGGTTTGGCAGCAATTCGCTACTAGGAATCTATTTCTAATGACTCCTTTCCTTTGGAAGCTGCTGTAAAGTCTTAATAAATAATGCCAGACGTGGCCAGACAAGGTCGGACAATGCCGTGGTATATAAACAGTAAAAATTCAACAGATTGTTCTGTTCTGTCAATCAGGCACAGACATGCTCTCACTTTGGAAGGCAAAGAAACACATTGACCTTTTCAGAGAACCAGACTCAATAGCACTTTGTTTAACCAACACAGAGTGGTTGGTACGGCACTCATGTTTAATTAACCAGACCTGTATTTAGCGCTGCATATGTCTACCAAATGTCAAGAAAGCAGGGAGCCACCACAACAAGTGCACACCGTGTGTGTGTGTGAGTGTGTGTGTGAGTGTGTGTGTGTGTGTGTGTGTGTGTGTGTGTGTGTGTGTGTGTGTGTGTGTGTGTGTGTGTGTGTGTATGGCTGTGTGGCTGTGTGGCTGTTCTATCGTCAAAAGAAATGAGACTTCAAACTGGTAATAACACACTCAAACAAACACACAAACAAACAAAACCACACTACTGCAGTCTCTGCCTTCCCTGCAGCGAGGAGGCACCACAGCAAGATATATCGAACACAAACACCACCAACCACAAAAGGCCAGAGCATTCAGAACAACACGATCAATAGCATAAGTCTTCAATTTCACCTCATAAACTGGGGGCCACTGCTTGTCGGGGTCTTTTAAGCCAGAGCAATTTTGAATGTGCACCCAGACACAAGGTGACTAGATGTCCGAAGCCAAAACCAGGGACAAATTCCCAAAAATTAAAAAAAAGTGAAAATAACAGCAACATTTTCAGTTAGACTAGACCTATCAAACTGATTGAAATACTGTACATACAACTTTTATCTTCAAAAAAACGGGGACATGGGTAATTTTCCTGGGTAATTTTCCAGGCGATCAAAAGCGGGGACTGTTAGAAACTATGGAGTGGAATGGGGACAAGAGGCAGCACTGGCACGGCAGACACGTTGATGCTGAATGTGGATATGCTGCAGATGGAGGGTGACTGCTCCCTCAAGGTCAATGCCTACTGGCTGCGTCTGACGAGCGTCAAGTGACGCCAAAGTTTAGAACTCCATTACTTTTAATGGAGCATACTGTAGCCCACCGGCAGCGTCTGACGCCTGTCGACGGCAACGTTCAGAAAATCGGTCTACGTCTTGAACGTCAAATCCATAGACCATCCCAAACCGTGTCAGTAAAGTTTTGGTTATGATGTCCAAACTTGTCCGATAAGAAGAGAATCCCAGACAAACTTTTTCTGAAGCCAGGGTACTGTAGGAAATGTTGTCACGTAAAAGTGATCCCTCATTTACGTTGTCAGGTCTGTTCCTGACGAGCAGGAAACAGGAAACAGGAAACAGGACGTGATGAGAGCAGAGACAGCGCTGGTCAGGGGATGGTGTGTCTCTGGTGTGCATTGCCAGCTGTGCTGCTGCTGCTAATGTGTGTGTGTGTGTGTGTGTGTGTGTGTGTGTGTGTGTGTGTGTGTGTGTGTGTGTGTAAATCAGCAAGAGGTCTAACCCACAGCTGTTTCCACTCCTCTGCCCATTAGGGCGTGCATACGGACGCACTGACAGATGGGAGTCACTGAAAAAGACGGCTCAGGAGGGTGGAAACAGAACAGGTTTTGGCACCACTGCACCTGAGAAGCTAGAGAGAGAGAGAGAGAGAGAGAGAGAGAGAGAGAGAGAGAGAGAGAAAGAGAGAGAGAGAGAGAGAGAAAGAGAGAGAGAGAGAAAAAGAGAGAGAGAGAGACTGCAGACGTTGGATGTGCTATAAATTCTCATCCTCGCACCTGTAAACTCACAACAACAGTTCAACAAGAGGAGAGCGTGAGTGTGAGCTACTCTGCATGTCAATGTGCATACTCTGTGTGTGTGAGAAAATAAACACCGCGCTCACTTCCTGGGGACAGGTGAAAGATGTGCCCACGGTGCAATGCCAACGGATGCTTACACATGACACACCGGTAACTCAGTGGAAGACAAAGACAGGAAGATAAACCAGAAAGACTAAACTGAGAGTCAGGCGTGAAAAAGAGTAGGCCTACAACTTGGAAGGGTAGGGACACCATATTCATAGAACTGGACAGTGTGGCTGCATTCCGCTATGTTCTATGTGATACAGTCTATGATAGACACACAGACACTGGCCCAATCCCAAAATGGACTCACAGACTGTGGCGCGCGTTCATGGGAAATTCGTAATGGTTTAGGGCTGTCCCAAAGTAGAATTTCAACGTGCGTGAGGGTTTGAGTACATACTGTACTTACCGAGCCCTTTCACCAAAGCAAATTACCCACAGTTCAAAGTGTTGTGATGTTTACCACGGAGTCTACAGGAAAATCCAGACAAAGGTAACAACAGCACGACACACGTGCAAGTGTCAGTAACGTCTTTGTTATCAAACATTGCCAAGGTACATTGTGATCTTGTGAACTGCTATCCCAATCCCATTTATACCTAGCTGAGCCCATGTGGCCTCACACACTCACACACTCACTTAGCACGTGAGATCAATTAAGTCTGTGAGTGTTTAGTCCTTAGTCCTCAGGGCTCACTTTGGGATTCAGCCAGAGACACACAGAGAGACAAACACTTCCTCTAAGAAGTGTTAGAGGCTAATGAGATGCTTTACAGGATGCCCTGGCTAGCGTAGGCAACAGGGCAACAGGGCGACAGGGCAAACAAGACCCCGACGCCAAGCGGAAAGGTGACAACCACGTGGGAACAGCAGGGACACCTGCGGTAGGTGCACACAGAGACGTACACAGACACACACATAGCTCTCACTAGCCTGCCTCTCTGCAGAGCCCCACATTAGCTCGGGAGTGTGTGATCGGAGCTCTGCAGTGTCTGACTCAAGCCCTACCCTCTATCTGCCTCTGTGCTCCACACTCTGGAGAGACATGAGCTTCATTAGTCCCCAAGTCAATCACTATTAGGGGGTGCGGGCACGCGTGTGCGGGGTGGTGTGTGTGTGCATGTGTGGGGTGTGGGTGTGTGTGTGTGTGTGTGTGTGTGTGTGTGTGCACCCGTGCGTGCCTATATGATGGTTCCAGGCTCCTCTATCAGCGGGGGTGAGATGACTGTGGGCTGAGGCACATGGATAATACACACACACACACACACACACGCACACACGCACACACGCACACACGCACACACGCACACACGCACACACGCACACACACACACACATAATAGAAAATCATTCCCCAGCAGCGTGGCAGTCAGCCTAATGAGCAGACAGATAAACACTGCGTTTGCAGCCACATTAGGAGAGGCAAACACAGCAGGGGGGGGGGGGGGGGGGGGGGGGGGGTTGCACGAGGAAGGGGGGCAGTATGGCGTCGTCATATCATCACGCAGTGCCGCATCTGTCTGGACGCTGCACGGTTGGGCGTGATGACGCCGTTTAAACAACATTTCCAGAGCAGTAGGGGTGGGAGGGAGGAGGCTGTGAAGTTTATGGCAGCAGGGCTGGGGGCAGAATGCTGGGGTCATCAACTCACATCTGCGCCTTTCCCTCGCTCCCTTTCAAACGGCCTTCACAAATTACACAAAGCAGCGCCATCCACCCTTCCTCCCATCCACCCTTCCTTCCATCCGTCTAATTATCTCTCCATCTCTTAATCTCTCTATCTATCCATCTATCTATCTATCTCTCCATCTATCTATCTATCTCTTTTTCTCTCTCTCTCTCTATCTATCCACCTACTTGCCAACCTGATGCCCCTTCTTTGTTCAAAATCTTTCAATTTTTCTCCTTCTGCTCATTTCTCCCTACACTACATTCCTTTTCCAGTGTGTGAGAAAGAGAGAGAGAGAACAGAGTAAAAGACAGCGTGGTGAGCTGGCAGGCAGGGGGTGTGGATGCGGGTGGTGTTGGTGATGGTGATGGCGGAGGCGGAGGAGGAGTTGAGGAGGGTGGAGTTTGGGGGGGATGGAGAGCCATGCTGGGGCCCAGATTCTGGCTCTGACTGGCAGGGTGAGTCACTGGAGAGAGGAGAACAGCATCAAAGAGGACGGAGGACGACGGGTGGAGTGGAGGAGACTCCGCTGCTACCGTAGTGTCTGTTTGTGTGGGTGAGTCTCTCCCTCTCTCTCTCTTTCTATCTGTCTTTCTCCTTCTCTTGGTCTCTCTCTCTTTCCCTCTCTCGTTTTCTCTCAGTCTCTCTCTCTCTGTATGTGTGTACAAATACAGCATTGAAAAGCTCTGCAAGAGAAAGTAATTAAAAGTATCCAAAGTATCTACTTCACTTAGTGTTTTTTTTCTGTAAGAAGTTCAGTAAGAGCTTATTTGTGCAGGGAATGTGTGTGTGTGTGTTTGTGTGTGTATGTGTTTGTTTGTGTGTACTATATGTGTGTGTGTGTGTGTGTGTGTGTGTTTGTTTGTGTGTACTATAGATGTGTGTTTGTGTGTGTGTGTGTGTGTGTGTGTGTGTATGTGTGTGCCAATGAAAACAGGGAGTGGGTAACAGCTGTCGAATTTGATGCCTCTACAGTGGATTTTCTTTTTTAAATGTACGTGTCTATGTCTGCTTCTGTGTCCTTTTTTATCCCTCAGTCTTTATGTGTGTGTGTGTGTGTGTGTGTGTGTGTGTGTGAGAGAGCGTGTGCGTGTGTGTGGTGCCCGCTCTGAAGTGTGTGTATGTGCTGGTCCCCATTTGAAGTGACAGAAGTGAGAAACCCTCTTCATCCTCACTCATAGCCTTCATCTTCTGGATCCCCACTGCTGCTGCTGCTGCTGCTGCTGTATGAGCTCCAAGTCCACAGCTCCGGCGCTGGAAAGGCCACCTGCTGTCTCCCCCATAGACCAGAAGCCTCCCATTGCCCACACATCCCTCTCCCTCTCATCCATCCCAAAGGCTGCACCAATACACACACACACACACACACCCCTCTCTTCCACACCAGACGCCTCCAGGAGGCTCCCACACTCCTTCATCCTGCCAGAGCTTCTGTGCCACTATCCCTCCCACACAGATCCCTCCTCTTAGCCTGGCCTCAGGACTACCACCCACCCAGCACAGCTACCCCCCTCTTAGCAACTACCCCACACCTCACAAAGTTACTATCTCTTAGCAACGACCCCCCCACCCTACAAAGTTACCCCCCTCTTAGCAACCACCCCCCACCCCACAAAGTCACCCCGCTCCTAGCATCTACTCCCTTCCCCATGCAGATACCCCCCTCTAAGCGACTACCACCCCTCCCTTAACAACTAACACCCACTGAACACAGCTATCTCTAAGCAACTACCACCCACCCAACACAGTTACCCCTCTCTTAGTAACTACCCTGCACTCCAAACAGTCACCCCCTCCTAGCCTGGCCACTCAGGCCACACAGTTACCCTACCTCATTTCATGCTGCCCTCATATCAACCCCTGCCCATCAATCCTCCATAAATACCCCATAACTCTCTAACAGAACCTCACACAGTTCCATCGCAACACACACGCCCCCTTATCTTGTGCTGACAATGCCCCTCCAGTGCTTTCACCGATTTCCAGTCTCCTTATCCAGCACAGACGTAGGCCTCAGTAATGTCCCCAATCCTACACCCTACCCTCCCCCCTCCCCCCTGCCCCCCTTCACTCATCCTGGCCAGCCCCACTCATCCTCATCTTCCCCAACATCTGAAGATGCTGCAGCGGCTAACAGCTAAGCAGCACCAGGCCTCTTAATCGCATCACAGCTGGGGCCGGGCGGCTCGCCTCCGAGACCCACACACACAGGGGGACCGGCGAGGCCACCCCGGCCCTGATGCAGTGCTGCTGAGGTGGGGTGGGTGGGGTGGGTGGGGTGGGTGGTGAGGGTGCGGAGGCAGTGGATAAAGAGGTTCAGAGGCGATGCAAGAAAGCTCTTTCTTCTCTGGGGACTCCCAAGCCATTTGTTTGTTGGTTTTGTTTATTTGTTTTTTTGATGAGATCATTTACAAGAATATTGATTTCAGAGCCACTAGATTGAAACGCGGTTGAGAAAATGACGCCGAGGGAAAGAATAATAACAATAAGGAATATAGAGAATGATTCTTTTGAACGCCAAGAAGTGTAGGACTGTCTTAAAAAAGGCAGAGCGGGAGTCAACAAGACCGAGAGAGAAAGAGAAAGAGACAGAGAGGGCGGGATGGAGGACGGAGGATGAAAGCTGAGCGAGGGAGTAAGTTATTCCTATATTCCTTTTTCATAAGGCTGTGGCTCTTTGATAGTGTCACATTACAGGCCTAAATGGCTCTATTGCTCTTTTCTTTTGTTGTGCCTGGGGGGGAAATAAAGTTTAACCCCCCCCGCCCCGTCCCCCTCTCCCCTTCCCCCCCGGGCAGCACTCTGTAAACTTCCCCCATAAGGTCTCGGCGACATTCAGATGCCGTGGTGATTTAAAAGCACGTCTCTCACTGTCAGCGGATTAGTGGACTGGCCCTCTGCCTCCACTGTTGCTGATGACGGGCTTGTGAAAAAGGCAGCGTTTTGTCTCGTTTGTCTTAGAAGACACTCATCCCAAAAGTTGCACGCCTCTATTCCCGCACTCTATCCTGACTTATTAGAAGAATTTAGAAAGTCCTAATTACCACAGCGCTGGTTTCGCCGGGGCCTGCAGCTGTGTCTCGGCAGGGTGGAGACGTCATGCGAAGGCCTTAATTCTTCCTCTCAAGTTCAAAGGCAAAAAAAAGATCTGCTAGCTGTAGCCCGCCTGCCCCCACACACACACACGCCCGCCTGCCCCCACACACACACACGCCCGCCCGCCCACACACACACACATACACACACACACACACACACACACACACACACACACACACACACACACACACACACACACACACACACACACACACACACACACACACACACACACACACACACACACACACACACACACACACACACAAACACACACACACACTTCACCAGTCCTCCAGCTGTCACGACGGCCCTCAAGTGACCCCTGTCCAGACACACAGGACGCGGATACCGCACTCGTGTCCTCGGCCGCTGTCTCACACGGGAAGGACTCTTGTTTGTGTTCGGCCATTGAGGAGCTCGTGTAGGCCCAGACTCAGCTCCTCAAGAGCACCACTCAATGGGAGATCGTGAAAGGGTGAGACGAAGGATCAGCACACATATAATCTCACACACACACACACACTCACACACACACACACACACACACACACACACACACACACACACACAAAGGAGATGGAGCGACTGAACACAAACCAGAACATGGCCTGTTGAGCCATTCTCAGCAACTTGTATTGAGAGTGAAGAGGAGAGGAGAGCAGAGCAGAGCAGAGCAGAGGAGAGGAGAGTAGACAAGAGGAGAGGAGAGGAGAGGAGAAGAGAGGAGTGAAGAGGAGAGGAGAGCAGAGGAGAGGAGAGGAGAGGAGAGAATGGCTGCTTAGACTAAACCCCCACAATGAAGTCACTTCAGAAGGGAATATGCTGTCAGACTTGTAGGCTGTGGTCTCAATAGCACCACAGAGACATAAATCCTCATATTTATGGCCTGAATGGATCACTCTTGCAGTAGGGTTCAGGGTGAGGATAAAGAAATAATAATAAAAAGTGCATGGGCATTTTTTTAGGCCCTCGTCAGGAGTGTGTCTGCTGAAAGTTACAGCAAAAGGATGTTACACAAAGAGAAGAAAGTTGAAAGTTAATGCATGTGTGTGTGTGTGTGTGTGTGTGTGTGTGTGTGTGTGTGTGTGCATGCGTGCAGCTACTCAGAGAAAGGAGACCACGGACACCAGAACAGTAGTCTGTCCCTTTAATGTTCCGAGTGTCACGGGCAATCGCCATGTGGTCCTTTGATAGACTAGAGTGGAAACACAGCCAGATCACAGTGCTCCTGCTGCCATACACTTGTGTGTGTGTGTGTGTGTGTGTGTGTGTGTGTGTGTGTGTGTGTGTGTGTTTGATGTGGACTGATGGTGGCAGAATGAGTGTCTGGTAACGTGTGCGTGTCTGTGTGTGTGTGTGTGTGTGTGTGTGTGTGTGTGTGTGTGTGTGTGTGTGTGGAGGGGTTGGGCAGTGTTGCGATTAAGGGACTTGCTCCATTGATGGGGTGGGACTGTGGACAGCGTAAATGTCAAAGCCAAACTAAATCGATAAGACAATCAGGGTACCGGGAGAGCAGGAGAGAAAAGCAACCACAAAGCTGTGTGTGTGTGTGTGTGTGTGTTTGTGCACGTGAGAAAATTTGTCTGAGAGTGCACTCTTTGATATGCTTTGTAAATTGTGTGTGTGAACACACACGTACCCTTTGTGTCCTCAACATGACGTCAAAACAACTTCAACGTTTTATCTCTTTCTGCACACCGTACAAACTGCTGCCACTATTAAAGTGAATCAATCCATTCAAATGTGATACACAGGCCTTCTAATTAAACGATTAAAAAGCCTAGATTTGTCAACAAATCTGTTTACATAAACGTTGTCTAGTAGACTGAGTAAGCAGGAAAACTTCACTTGAGAGAAAAAGAACATGAATCAGACACGGAATGTAGCTAAAACACCTTTTGCACACCTGACTATCTCGAGTGTGTGCAGTGGTAACGGTGCTTCTAGTGTCGCATGTAAACGGTATCAAGGATTTCTGCCATACTTGAGATACTAAGTTCATGTACTGAAGTTAGTATCAAACAGATGATAAAGACCTTCAGAAAGATATCGTGTCTTTTATATTGCGTACAATATAATTCAGTATCAAGCTGTTAAAATGTTGTGGGATGAATAATAAGGCCAGCTGGACTACTATAACATTACAGTTGTTATGTATGGCAGTGCTAATCCATGCATGTATGCTATCATTTTAACCATCTGTGTGAATAACTAATTATCCTGTATGGAAAAAAAAACTGTAGCCACTATGCCAATATATATACAAGCTTGCCTGTGTAGACTCAACCAGATGATAGAGAGCAAATGCATCATCATTTGTTTTACATAATATGACATGATGTGACTGTTACAGAGATGGCTGTATAACTGCCCTTTCTCTCAAGGCAACAATTCACGTCAACTCGGTAGATTGATCCTTCTGTTTGGTAGGACTGCAGTGCACACAAATACCAGAATGAATGAACAAAACAAAAAAAAGACTAAGGCTATTTTCCAAACAGTTGTTCCGCAATCCTACATCATAATCACATTACAACGACATAACATTTCATTGTGTCTCCAAGACCGATGTAAAAGCTTATGAGGGCGTCTGGACACTGTGGCATACTTTGACCTCCCTGTCATGTCCCTTGTCGTCCCTTGACCGCTCACTGACCATGTTAGTCGTGATCCAACGGAGAGGTTGAGGCTGAGGGCGGCAGCAGCAGCAGCTGTAGAAATGCCTCTCAGACAGGGAGCACAATGAAGCAGAGAAGCAGAGCACACCACTCCATATGCCCTGACACCCACACACACACACACACACACATACATATACACTCACTCACACACACACGCGCACGAGCGCGCGCACGAGCGCGCACACACACACACACACACACACACACACACACACACACAGACACAGACACACACCACACTATTGTACACACACAAACACACAAAACAAATACATACTATTACACACACACACACACACTAATTTCCCCACTTCTGCTGCCCCTGTTCCTTTCACACCTTCACTTTCACAGGCTGCCGGTTTCTCTAAAATGTCACTGCACACACAGACACACACACGCGCGCGCACACACACACACACATACACACATACACAGACACACAAGCCAAAATGGTCACGATGCACAAACAATAGAAATGTACTCTCTCTCTCACACACACATACACACACATACACACACTCATGCACACACACACACGCACACAAGCTGAAATGCTCATGATGCACAAAGAATAGAAATATATTGTCACAGACACACACACAGTCACATTTGGGAACTACAGACAGCTCCACCTGGCAACCTCAAGATGGTAGAGCAAAATCGGTCAGGCAAAGGATTAGACACACAAACATTCCCAACAAACACACACACACACACACACACACACACACACACACACACACACACACACACACACACACCCGTGCGCCTGCACAGCTGAGCACCTGGGCGAGTGAAGCATTTGGAGGTTGGCATCTCTCCCTGCTGGGCTTGTGAATGAGGACCACAGCAGCGTGAGTCACACACTCTCTCACATTCACACACACACACACACACACACACACACACGCTCCAACACACACCAGAATGCAGCTGGGACTGGAATGCCTGTTTGCCAAATAAATAAATAAATAAGTAAACAAATAAATAAATAAACAAGTAAGATGTTGAGGTGTAGCACGTCAGAAATAGATAAAAAATCATTCATCGTGGCTTTGCAACATCTTGTGTATTTACAATATCATCATATGAGCGAGTGTGTGTGTGTGTGAGAGAGAGAGAGAGAGAGAGAGAGAGAGACACCTCTATGATGTGTGGTTTCTATGTTAAGTATGGTCATATGATATGTGTGTGTGTCTCTCTGTGTGTGTGTGTGTGTGTGTGTGTGTGTGTGTGTGTGTGTGTGTGTGTGTGTGTGTGTGTGTGTGTGTGTGTGTGTGTGTGCGTGTAATCAGAGGTGTTTGTTTTGCCCCACACATGTTCATTGGAAAGCTGTGGGTGGTGCACAGACCTGCACTGAGTGCAAATAAGGACTGAAGAGAGAGAGAGAGAGAGAGAGAGAGAGAGAGAGAGAGAGAGAGAGAGAGAGAGAGAGAGAGCAACATGTTGTCATCTTTCATCTGACGGAAGGAGGCTACGTCTATGAGACAGACTAAACAAGCTATGGTCGCGAGCAGCAGAAAATTGGACTTTTGTTCTGAGTTTGGTTTTTCCAAAGTAAGTAGGAAGAAATAACATTTCACACGTGAGAAGCTTTCTACATAAAAACAGGCCTACCGCACAATATTTATGTATTTATATTCCTCCAGGTAAATAGTGTTAATAATATCCATGTTTACATACTATATCTATCTTCAAATATAAAATAACATCCATGGCCATCGGTTGAGCAATGTATGTGTTTAAGGCTTTATAGCCCAAAACTCCTGCAGCTTGTCATAACGCTTCGTTCTTTTGCCGGTAAATGGCCCCTGTTCAAATGCATAAAATAGCAAATGTGTAATACATTTCCATTGCAATAAGGGAATGGACTGCTTGCGGAATGATATGAAATATATTCATCAAAAGCGCAAAACCTGCTGTGGCCATCGACAGCGGTCATTATACTGTACAATTTGCAGTGGTGATTATATAGATTTAACAGACCTGCCAAAGTGTGAATGGAACTTGCTGCAGCACTCTGAAGAGCCATGAAATAACAGCATTAAGTCAAGAGACTCAAATAATAGGATATTTCTAGCTTTGCCAAGAGCAGAAGACAGAAAATCGGCACAACCACCAACTTGTTCTGAAGTTCAACTGTGCCACGGCTAAAACACTGTTCCTGGAGTGCCCTAGACCATCCACACAAACATTTCTTCCCAAACTGTTCATAAAATATTTCCAATTTTTAAGACTATCAAACCACATAGAATAGAATGTGGATTAGGCAAACAGAAAGATCTAACACCAACAGCAGCAAGTTGTCTCAGGCGGCCATAATTAAAGAGGCTGTCTACTCGATGTTCTCTCTGGTCTTGCCTCTCTTGTTCCTGCTGCATCAGAGAAGCTCGGTAGGAGGTTTAGATCTTAGCAGGCATCTTTCCTGAGATGACTGTTTAATAGTTCAGAAAGAACACAGTTCCATTCTCTCTCTATCCCTCTCTTCCTCTCCATTTCTCACCCAGTCTTTCTCTTTGATTCTCTCTATCTTCCATTCACACTGTAGCTTCTCTCTCTCTCTCTCTCTCTCTCTCTCTCTCTCTCTCTATAGCCCTGCCTATTCTGCATCACAGTCTCTCTTGGAATGCTAAAAAGAACCACAGCGCTCTCTCTCTCTCTCTCTCTCCCCCTCTTTTCCCCCTTCTCTCTCTCTCTCTGCGTCTCTTATCATCCCTCCACATCCATGAGGCCCTTCTGTTGTCCTCCAGTCTCCGCTGCATGGCTTTTGGCTCTCTCATCTCGCAAATCTCTTCCTCCCGCTCTCCATTTTGCGCCCCCAGAACTCGGCGATTACTGGCGTGCGCAGCCCAGGGAAGGCAGACTCTCCCAACCGTCAACAACACCAATACGATGATTAAGCCGTCGTCAAAAGGATCCCGACTGGCACTACAAAAGACATTATGCGCTATGCAAATGAGTGCATCTTATAAGATCTTTTGATACCACTCAGTTCTTTGATGTTTCTTTTCCACCCTCCCCCCATTACTTTCTCTTTTTCTCCCTCTCGGTCTCTCTCTCTCTTTCTTCCTCTGTCTCTCTCAGCTCCTTACCATGCCGTTGTTGTAATAATTCTTGAAGTGGAGGTCTAGCATCGACACAATGCGCAGAGTGCATGAGTGTTTTTTGGCTTAACATCTTCAGAAGGGGAAAGGTACTTCTGTCTACATCAATATTAACCTAGTCAGTCTCTTTTTTCCATTTAAAAGTTTTTGACAGGACATCTTTTGTCCTGCTTGTTGAAAACAGAGAGAAAGGAGGACAACGTCAGTGAAAGAGAGAAAAAATAACTATGTTAGAGTGGAAAATGTGACCACAATGTGCCTGCACTCAGTAAAGGAGGGAACCATTTTTAGCTTGTCACCACTTTCAACTTAAGTGATTTTTTTTTTTATGTTCTTCTTTTTTTGTATATATCATTCTTAAAGGTCTGACATCTCTCTGCTGCAACATGGCAAAAAGAGTCCTTTTTATATATTTTTTAGTATTTTTTTATTCCCAAATGGGCTCATATCTCAGAGGATCTGGGCTTACCTTTTTCACCAGATTACAACATGTTTCCTGGTTTTTGTATATCCTCCCATAACTGGTCTAACTGATTAAGATCTAGCAACGTTATGCCATTTTGTCAAAGAAACATAAATTATGCTAACAATTGTATTCAAGAAAAACACATTAGTCAAAACCAAAGAAACCACACAAGTGTCATTAAGCAAAGCCAGCACATTTCATATGGCTGCCACCAGGGGGGAAAAAACAGCACTTACAGTCAATAACATCACAGGCTCCTTCATATTTTACTAAGGGCCAATTACAAGATAGCAGGTGTGTTTGGAAATATACCAAACCAACCAATCAAAACACATCTCACTCACACTGGAGAGATCAGTCTAAATGTGCTGACAAGGGCAAGAAAGAGATGAGGTGTTCATCCAATCACAGCGACAGATCATCCAGTCACAGGCCATAACATGAGCCTGTGTCTATACACTACGTTCATTATACATTCACTATACATTTAGTCTAAATTAGCCTTTACAGAGTACCACTCTTCCACATTTCTAGTTTCAAGGTGATGTGAATATTAGTCAGGGGGCCAATTCTGAAAAGGGCTTCCGTTAAGACTTTTGCGGACATGTTTTGGTACAAGCGGTCAACCTATTTTTTTAGTTAGAAGACACCCATAGGTAAGATATTATGGTGGTTGTCAAGAAAAAAAAATGTTTTTTTGACTTGTGCAAGCAATTTCAGGCCAATTTTTTGGTTTCCTGCTCAACATGACATGCCAACGATAAATGTTGAATATCTCCACAACCACAAGGACCATATAGATAAAAATGGTATGGAATGAAAGCTAACACTCGTGGGATGTCTGCTGAAGTGTCAGAATTAACATTTATTGTACAGTATAAGAGACAACAGACCTAGAACATGAAAAAAACAATCTCCGCCTAAAGAGAGCCAGTTTTCAAAGTGAATATCAGATTGGAAACATAACATAGCATTCCAAAACCTCTATCAATCAGTACCCCTATCTATGGGAATGAGTCAAGCCAAGTTTAAAGCTTGTAGGGAGAGACAGTGCACTGCTGCACATGTTGTAATACTTTAATGTTATGGCGAAAATGTAGAACTGTAGATGGTGGTCTATGGTGCTATTTGACTTCATTAATGTACCAGGTTGTGACAAATTGTGTTTAATGGACATATCACTATAGTTATCAATTCTACCCAAACATAACTGCTCTCTCAGTTCTTTAGGATTAGAGGTTAGTAACTAGTTAGTAGTAATAACTTTGTAATAGTCGTGTGGCAAAGGCATTTTTCCCCATCCAAGCAGTGGTGCTCGGGTATAGGCAGCCAACAGAAGAAGGCACATGAAGGATGGCATGCTTTCCCCCCAGCTTTTAACCACAGAGGTCAGGTGCTTGGAGCTTGGTGAGTACAGGTCAGGTGCTTGGAGTTGACGATATGTGGATGTGAGGAAAGTGGAAGTCAGTGCAGTACCAGGCAGTGTCGATGTCCCTGACCAGGACTCAGACTGAGCACATGGACATGGTCCCTGGGTACCTTCTGTTGGCTGCCTACCTGAGCACCACTGCTTGGCTGCACTGTAAAACTTGGGAAGTTAACTTAAGTGTATATAAGTCATGCAGCTGAGTTATTTCTTTTTTTTTTTTTTTTTTTATTATTATTTTTTTGGGCTTTTTATGCCTTTAATTGGACAGGACAGTAGAGAGCATGACAGGAAATGAGCAGGAGAGAGAGTAGGGGTGGGATCCGGAAAGGACCACGGGGCGGGAATCGAACCCGGGTCGCCGGCGTGCGGTGCAGGTGCCCCAGCCAGTTGCGCCACGGCTGGGGCCCAGCTGAGTTATTTCTATGTGTGTAGTTTGTGTTGGGATAACTTTAAGGAGTCAAGTAACTACTGTATACTCATTTTATTCACCTAATTTCAACTTGAGTAAAATACAGTCATGGCTGAAAGTGTTGGCACCCATGTTAAAGTTGACTAAAAAGAGGAATATAAAATCATCTTTTGGAAATTGATCTTAATGCCTTAAGTAATAAAAGTAGAACATATCCAACCTTTAAGGACACCAACTTTCTATGTGAATGAATAATGCATCATAAATAAATAAATGTATTGGCACCCCTATGTAACCCTATGGGAATTTGACACAAAGGGTGAACATGGGGCAGGCAGATTTTTAAAGGCCACTTATTTCATGGATCCAGGATACTATGCATCCTGATAAAGTTCCCTTGACCTTTGGAACTAAAATAGCCCCACATCATCACACACCCATTAGCTGGTTTGATTTGCATTGAGCTCAATGAGCATCAAACAGGCTAATAGGCTAACTGAACAAAACTGAACAAAACACCATGCCAATCTCTAGGTATGGTGAAGGGTGTGTGATGATGTGGGGCAATTTTAGTTCTAAAGACCAATGGAACTTTATCAGGATGCATGGATCCATGAAATAAGTGGCCTTTAAAAATAAAAATCTGCCTGCCTCTATGGGAGTTGAGAACATACAGTAGGGTTAACATAGGGGTGCCAATACGTATGACCCCAGTCTTTTAAGGAAGAACATTTATTTATTCATGATACATTATTCATTGCATGGGGTGCCAACACTTTCAGCCATGACTGTATATGCCACTAATTTCAATTAAGTAATCATGGCAAGAAGTATATTCACAATAAGAAATGGCTGACCACACATTACATTTCCCAGAATGTCACTGTCCATAGTATTCTTAACACATTATTTATCACATATTAATCTTGACTGAAATTGAATCTTAAATGCAGTTAAACTATATGTACGGCTATACTATAGCTGTTATGTTATTGTGTTATTTACATTGACACCACACACCATCAAGCAGATGACTATCCATAACAGACTTGGCCTGTGGGCTGATTTTAAAATCTTAGATCACTTGTAATGCTTCTGACAGACGTAATGATAATCTGAAGATACAGTATATCATGATGGCCAGTACTGCCATGGTGATAAATATTATGTTTCACAATTACCATCATTCTGCAGTAATCCTATTCATTTAATAGAAATTTAAACCTATAAAAAAAATCCTGAAATCTTTACTCCTGAAGCTCATATCCTGTCCATAAGAGGGGTAATATAGTTACTCAATGTAAACATGCATAATGTGTCTGTATCTCCCCAAGAGACAATACAGACAGACAATAGGAGGCTCAATCACACCATTGGGATACTCAACTTTGTGATACTTTCAAGTGACTATAGGTCAAAGTCAAATTGGGAAACGCAATCAACTTTGCATTAGGGCAAGAAAAAGTGAACTTCAAAATGTTCTTTATATTTTGAGAATGGGCTTCTCCTTAATGGTATATCTGACCATATTCTGAAAATCATCAACACAATATTTTTGCCCATCACCTGGTAAACAGTAAGAAGCCACAATTAACAGCTAAGAGAACAAATACTTATTAGAAAATCAAAGAAGCATTTACCCATAATCCATAGAAAATGATAGCTCACACATTGAGTACATTGCATTTTTTCGTGTGTAGGCCTACATAATTCTTACTTGTCATGATAATTCACTCAAGTTGTTATTAAATAAAATTAGTGTAGTTTACTTGACTCCTTAGTTATCCCAACACAAAATGCAATACATACTGTACAATATACTAATAACTCCAGTTGAATGACTTATTGACACTCAAATTAAATGAGTTGCCAAACTCAAATGTCAAGGCATCCGGTTTACTCAAATAATTTCAGATAAGTTAGCTTCCCAGGCTTTACAGTACTCAAATAATTTGAGTTCAGTTAACTTCCCGGGTTTTACACGGGAAAAACATACCTTTGCCATACGACTATAACAAAGTTGTTATTGCTAACTAGTTACTAACCCCTAACCCTAAAGAAGTGAGAGAGCAGTTATGTTTGGATTGAATGAATAACTATAGTAGTATGTCCATTAAATATAATTTGTGTCACAACCTGGTATATTAATGAAGTTAAATAGCACTATACACCACCATCTACAGTTCTACATTTTCACTGTAACATTTAAATATTATAACTTGTGCAGCATTGCATGTCTCTCCCTACAAGCTTTTAACTTTGTCTTCACAACCACCCTGATATCTTACCTATTTGTGTCTTCTAACAAAAAAAAAATAGGGTGACACTGACAGCTTGAACCAAAACATGTCTGCAAAAGTCTTAACGGAAGCCCTTTTCAGAATTGGCCCCCTGACACAACAGTGGCCCTTGTGGTGTGATACTCTTGTGGTATTTATTGATCATTATTTTTTTAATGATCATGCTTGCACACAAGTTGGATTATATTGCACATTTGCCCAAAATTATAGTAGGTAACATGGAAGAAAAAGGAAGCACTTTGGGGGAAAAATCCGCTTTTTCCATTTTTAAGAATATAGTGTTAAAATGGACAAAATAACATTTTCTAAGCTGACAACCTGTCTAGAATTCATGTTGAGGGGTTAAATATCAATACTGGATAGGTTGTATGCTTGTACCAAAAAGTGTCCGACAAAGTTTTAATATCAGTTTTGGCCCCCTGACTATATGCGGCGCTTGAACTCTCTCAGCTAAGACTGCTAATCCCCAGCTAAAGCTGAATCTTACTGTACACAGTTAGACCTCGAAGTGCTCCAGAAACATCTGGGTGGAAGAGGACAGGAGAGGAAGAGAGGAAATAACTTGAAACACACACACACACACACACACAGATGCACACAAACACACACATTCACACATTCACACACACACACACTCATTCCCATTAGTGGTTTTGCATAGAGATGAATAAACTATGCAGATGTATCAGTGGCCTAGCATGTCCATTAGATTGAGCTGCATGGGGTCTGGGCGTGGGGTGCTTCTCTCCACTGTTCCAATGGCCAATGTGGCCTTGACAGTGTTTACAAACACACACGCACACACACACACACACACACACACACACACACACACACACACACACACACACACACACACACACACACACACACACACACACACACAATTGTGTGTTTTGTAGACAAGCATCCGCAAAGGGAGGTTGCTGCATTTTTGTGTACCAAGTATGTGTGTGTGTGTTTGTGTGTGTGTGTGTGTGTGTGTGTGTGTGCTTGAACAGGCAATGCATCTACAACATATTTCCATGTACAACAGCTCTATTCTATATTGTTCGCTTGTTTTTTATCGTTCAAGGTCAGGTGAGCACATTTCCTGATCTCTCCATGCAGTAAATGTGCTCTCTCTGTATCCCCACCATGCATTACCGAGAATCGAAAAAATCACATTCCGTCGGGATGCCTTTTAATTTTCTTCCATACTGCTTCATAACCCCTGAACAACAGGACCCATCTCACACATTCATGACCTCTGAATACATACATATAAATCACAAACTGCTGGAATGTAAAAAATTGCCATCCCAAGGCTCGTTTTTTTCCTAAGCCTCTGCCATTACGGCGGCACGTGGATATCGATCAACACAAAGTAATTGCGATAGCGTGATTATTCAGCACCACTGTGACACTCTATAACTACGGGGGGTCATTGGCTTTTAGGCCCACTCAAAGTCAGAGATTCAAATTGCATTAACATACGCAGCATAAAGAAGTGCAAACGTCATGATAAATGCACCTGTCACTGCAATGACCTTTGCTAAACCATTTACATACAGTATATATGCTGAGAAATGCAAACAGCGTAATTGCGCTTATTACGCTGACAAACTGTGACAGTTTACACTGACGGTATGCCACGATTTCCAACTTTTTCAATCAATTTTTTCTACACCTCTATCCT
>NC_085003.1:30578720-30583720 GCF_963854185.1 Sardina pilchardus
GTGTCTCTCCCCTCGTCTAGACAAAAATTGGGAGCGATACTTCAGATTTCACATCAGAGTGTGAAAACAGACGCACATACAAACACACATACACACACACACACACACACACACACCAAGGGGCATAAACAAACATCACACTTGCACACACGCACGCACGCACACACACACACACACACACACACACACGCCGCACACACACACACACGCGCGCGCACACACACACTAGCAGACACAAACAGACAGAACAAAAATAGGCACTAACACATAACATTGAGGCTGAGGCAAAGCTGGCTGATTTTGCCCACAGATTGCAAGCTCTTTTAAACCACCAGGCATAAATCTCTCAGCGGGAGGCAGGTGTTGCTGATAGCGCGCCTGTTTATTAACTCATTAATGTGCGCAAAACATGCAATCAATGTCACGCATGGGCGCGTCGCGGCATCGCAGCCACACAGAGCTGCCAATATGCTGATTAGGACATCATTAGAGAATCCAACCAGGCAACACAAAAAAAAACCCAAACATTGTCTTTTTATAGTGCCTTTGATTTTCCAGCAGTCTTTCATCTCCTCAGGCTCTCTTTCTTCGTCATGAATTCGCTCTGGTATTAAAAGGGCATTTTAGACAGACCAAACGAGATAGCCAGGCCACAGCCACCTGTGGCGCCGCCATAATTACTTTGTGTAATGGCCATGTCACAAATAACGTTGCAATACTGTTATAAGCCAACGCATGCTGTATGATCTCTTAAATGTGTCAGGGAACGTGAATGACTGATGTGGCTGAATCCTGCCGAATACTTTTCTATATTACATCAGAGAGGGTTAAAGCGGAGCGAGAGGCGCAAACGTTCGACCATTTCCGCGTTCTGTTTTCGCAAAGGGGAGGGGGGGGGGGGGGGGGGGGGGGCGAAATCCCCCTTTAAGCAGACCTAGAAAGTGACGTTACATTTGAGCTGAACTGCTCACCGATCGATATCCCACTATGACGTCTTTGCGACACGCCTCTTTAAGCAGACAGGAAGGAACTGTTCGAGTTTTGCTTCCATAGAGATGCATTACGTTGCTCTATCTTGTCAGTAATGAAGGATCTTTGATTACATGCCTCCACTAAATGGTGTTACCCTATCTTCATCTCTCATGCAAATGAAATGCATGTTGTGCAGCAAGTCACTCTCAGCACAAAGGACGACTCTGTGGCATGTGTGAGACGACCCCCGGGTGACCTTTGCCTCTTTGTCACTTTAAAGTTTCCATCTTCCGTCCTCCTCTGCTGCACTTCTGCACTGTTGGAATATTCAATATTCATGTTTTCTCTTTTTAACATCCGTCAAGAGAGCTGAAGAATGAGAGCAAACAGAGGAGGCAGCTGGATCTGGTGCATTCTCCCTCGCCCCTCTCTTCCCTTCCCCTCTCTTCCCTTCTCTTCCCTTCTCTCTCTGTTTCCCTCGCTCTCTCTGCCTCTCGGTCTCTTTCTCTCTCTCACTCCCAGAGTCCCTTCACATCATTCTCGTGGCCTCTCCGCCCAGAATCACATAAAAATGACATGTTGATAAGTAGGGAGCGCTCGGAGAGAAAAAGAGAGCGAGAGAAAGAGAGAGAGAGAGAGCGCTTCTGCTACTGCCGCCACCGCCGCCACCGCCGCCACCGCCGCCGTCCCTCGCCACCCCCTCCTCGGTTATTCTAACGCCGGCGCGCGTTTAGCCGCCCGTCTCCTAATTCCATTTTGCCCCGGTGTCATTCCGAAACGGAATGTAACCAATTCTGCCGAGCAAATTGAGGAGCCATCAATTGCGGTGGCGAGGGCCACACTGTCACCCGGGCTTTTCAGGGCCTGAGAGAGGGAAGTCATCAATGGTGAAAGAGATAGAGAAGAGAGAGAGAGAGAAGAGCAGACAGGGGAAGGAATAAATTGAGAGAAAGGGACAGAGCGAGAGAGGGAGAGAGAGAGAGAGATTGTGTTTGAGAAAGAGTAGCTCAGGTCAGGCACCATTCTCCAGCCCCACAATAAATCTGATTTAATATCCATTGTGCCGTCTCCCTTTCTTGGCAGAGGAGGTGCGAACGGGGCCGGGGGCGGGGGTCGCTGGGAGGGTGTGTGTGTGTGTGTGTGTGTGTGTGTGGGGGGGGGGGGGGGGGTAGACGGAGTAGAGGAACTGGCATAAATAAGAAGTGAGCCAACAAAATGAAGAACTTATTGGAGCCATTGTTGTATTAAGTCAGAATAATAAAACCATGCATGCACAAATAGGATTTAATCGAGATGTCTCCCATAGGCAGGGGTGCATGAGCGTGTGCGTGAGTTTGTCTGTGTTTGAGTGTGTGTGTGTGTGTGTGTATGTGTGTGTGTGCGCGCACATACAGTATGTGTGTGTGTGGGGCGGGATGGGAGGTAGGGTTCTGGTAACGCGGGTGTTGACTCCTGACTGCCGCTGTTGCTGCCGTGGAAACGCGGCGGCCCCAGCTGCTAGGCCTCGTCCTTAATCAGGGGGAGATGAATCCCATCGCACGCGCGTAGCGACGAGCCGTGTGGACACTGGGGCCGGCCCGCGCTGTGAAGCCAAGTGTTAAGCGCCCTCTATGGAGAACACCACGACCCCGCCGGCCCGTAGAGTCTCACCAGAGCACACACAGATGCACACAGACATATGCAAAGACAAAGACACACACACACACACACACACACACACACACGCGCGCACGCACGCACGCACACACACACGCACGCACGCACGCACGCACACACGCGCACACACACACGCGCGCACACACACACACACACACACACACACACACACACACACACACACTCGCACACGCACACGCACACACGCACACACGCACACACCCGCACACACTCTCTAACACACTGCATATATTTGATCAACCAAATACACACATACTCACATACACACACACACACCCCAGCAGAAAGACTTCACACTGAGACGGAGAGAGATATTAAGAAACGTATAGTGCTAATTGAATCTGACAGTGCACTGTGTGAACCTCTCTGATCCCGGCTGATTGTGGCTTTTGATGCTTCTCACCCAGCGAGCTCCAGCATGGGTCATGACACACGTGCTGAGAGGCACCTTGAACTCACAGCTCCGCCATTGAACTCCCACTGAACAGCATTATACAGTACATGCCTGACTACATCTCTGACTAGTAGTACCACTGAATGTCTCTCTCTCTGTCTGTCTGTCTGCCTGCCTGCCTGTCTGTCTATCTGGCTGTCTATCTGTGTCTATGTGTACTAATATTTGGATGTACTGATATAATATGTCTGCCACACCACCACTAAATCATGTTGTAGATGCTGTCTCACTGCATAAAATGGCAATCGCCTCCTGTTGAATGTGTGCGGAAATAAGACACCGTAAGAATTGTGTGACATCTGTGCATCAGTATCAGCACGCTGTAAATATCACCTCTCGGGGGAACATATTGTGTTCTGTCATTCAAAATTGGATAGAATTTTTATTTACCTTAATGGAATATTGATGGATTCAAGCCAGGACAGAATTGAGCTCTCTATTACAGTTTTAATATTATTCACAATTCGTCTTCATTTCATACTTGCCGTCATTGTTTGGCGGCCTCTTGTCAGTACTTCTGGAATTGTATATTACATTGAGCTCTCAGAGCTGTTTATCATTCAGTGTGAGTGATTCGTAACAGGATATATTCCGTACCTGAGAGATTGCATTACGCACCTGGTTCATTTGCCAGTGCTTTGACTTGGGGCCATTTTGCCAAGGTCACTCAGGACATCACAGACATCACCAGTGTCCTTCGTGGCTCTCAGCCATAAGTGCAAAAGTGTGTGTTTTTTCAAACAGCTCGTGTTTTACCTGGACGTTAAGGTGCCTAGACTCACACCCTCATTTACAGTGTAAAAACAAATTTAAAAAAATGCTCTGACATGTAGCTCTGACATGCCTCAGACACTCCTCTCATTCAGAAGCACACTACATGTCAGGGGTTATAGTCCCCCAAAGCCATCCTCATATGGAGAATTCCCACTCAGCAGAGAGAGAGAGAGAGAGAGAGAGAGAGAGAGGAGGAGAGGAGAGAGAGAAGGAGAAAGAGGAGGAGAGGGAGAGAAAGAGTGAGAAGGAGGGAGAGAGAGGAGGAGAGAGAGAGATAGTGAGAAAGAAAGACAGAGGGAGAGGAGGAGATAGAGAGAGAGAAGAAGAAGAGAAGAAAAGGGGGCAGAGTAAACCCTACGTGTCCTGTGTTGCCATGACACAGGGATCAGGGGATGTTCATGCTTGGAGGGAGCAGCTGCAACAGCACAGCCCCCTGTTCCATTTTACACTTCTTCTTTTTTTATCAGTCACTTCTCTCTCTCTCGCTCCCTCTATCTCTCCCTCCCTCCCCCTATCTCTCTCTTATCCCTGTCACTCCCTCTATCCCTGCATTCTTGTCCCTTTCCTTAAGAGCAGGGCCTGGCGGTGCCCTTGATACACAGTACACCACGCACCCACACACACACGCACACACACATAGATAAAGTGTTTGTGCAGCAGGCTGTTTGTCTCCTTGTGCTCGCAGGTTCAGGAGAGCGGTGAACAGCAGCTGTTAGCCTGTCAGAACGGCCTGTGTAATCTGCAGAGGATCCAGACAGACATAAGCAAAGACTCATACTCATACATACATATAAACGCATGCACACACACACACGCACGCACGCACGCACGCACACACACACACACACACACACACACACACACACACACACACACACACACACACACACACACACACACACACACACACACACACACACACACACACACACACACACACACACACACACACACACACACACACACACACACACACACACACACACACACACACACACACACACACACACACACACACACGAACCTCCTTCTCAATACATGGCAGCTGAAGGCCGGGACCCCTGAAGAGGCTCTTGAGCTGACTGAACCATAACCATAATCAACATAAAGCTTCCATCTATAC
>NC_085003.1:30588720-30591220 GCF_963854185.1 Sardina pilchardus
ATCTGTCACATTCAACATAATTTGATTCAATCTAGATCAATTCAATCCAATTCAGCGCGAATCAATTTGATTCCCTTTCACCCAAATGTGCTTTATTGCCATAACAGAATGTCCAAACGCATGGCCAAATCATTTGCAGGAGGGATCAGGGTGACACTAAGACCAGATGAATACATCAACAATCACTCTCTGATGAAGACCATATGGTTGTGATGTTGCCATGTTTGTTTTGTACTTATTGGCCAAAGATAAACAGGTGAAATAGAGTGAGTTGTACAAAGATGATGTGTGTAACCTTTGGATACAGTTTGGTGTCTATTTTAGCTTTACCACTGCACACACAAGACTGGGAAGGCACATTCCTCTCAAACACACCACTGCACATCATCGAAAATGCCGTGACACAAATCCACACTGACATACGCGACAGAAGAGATGGTGCAAAACGATCCTGCAATACTGTGCTGGACCGTTGTCCAGCCACATATACAGTACAGTGTTAAAGGCAACATCGGCCCTGTCTGTCTATCTGTGGGCTGGCTGTCTCCTCGGCACGCCCACCTTGTCTCCCTGGCTCCGGTTGGAGTGAGCCGGAGCCTGTGGTGATCGCAAGCGAGGCGGGGAGGAACACGCACTTGCTCGCGAGAGAGAATGAAAGCTAAACTGCACTGTATGGCAACAGGATTACTCTTAGCCAGAGCTTGGAGGAAACCCAGGGCCAACGCTTCACGCTGTGTGTGCGCACGCATGCAAGAGAGCTTACCTCTGAGGAGACGCGCGCACGCTACTACACTCTTGTTTCCCACTCACAAACAAACAAACACACACACACACACACACACACACACACACACACACACACTCACTCACACACACACACACACACACACACACACACACACACACACACACACACACACACACACACACACACACACACACACACACACACACACACACACACACACACACACACACACACACACACACACACACAGACAGTCTGGCACTGGAGCGGGGGGTTTTACATGGACTAATCTCCGCTGTTATAACAAGCAGTGTCTCTGTTTACAAGGGATCTCATTGGATTCCAGCACAGGCTCCAGATTATTGTCATTTTCATGGGAAAGAAGAGAGGAGATGAAGGTAGGAAAGGGGGCACAGAGAGAAGAAAAAAAAGACACAGAAAAGAGAGAGAAGAAGAGAGCAGAAGAGAGCAGAGACAGAAAGGCATAGAAAATAAAACAATAGGGAATGAAAGGATGTGAGAGTAGAGAGAGAGAGAGATGAAGTGAGGATGATCAAGAACAAGAAGACCAAGAAGAAACAACCAACCAAGTGAACGAGAGGTGAACAAGAGGGGGAGAGAGAATGAGAGGAGAGAGGGGTAGAGAGAATGAGAGGAGAGAGAGAGAGAGAGAACACAAAAAACTATCTCCACAGCTTGAGTTTGAAGGTTCCCTGCCGACCTTCACATTTAGAGAATGTTCTGGAAGAAAAGCTCTCGCTCTCCTCAGCATTAGCCTGCCTCCCATTCGCCGAGATGGCTCTCTCCAGCTGAATGGACCTCTTCCCTGAGAGCCTGCATGGAGGGGTGAACAGGATGTGGCCAGAGGTTGCAGGCATTGTGCAGGAGAATCGGGGAGCTTAGGGACAGACACGCGCTGTGTGCTGCTACCCCATCAGTGCTTCTCCAGAAACACACACACAAACACAGGGAGGAGAGAGAGAGAGAGAAAAAAAAAAGAGAGAGAGAGAGAGAGAGAGGGAGGAGGGGACTCTGGTCACTAGGGTCACCTGGCACACACACCGATACAAAGCAAACACACGGACGCATACAGCACACACACAGTGCATACTCTAAAGCCTACTCCATCTTTGCAACAATATATATATTGTTGTATATATACTGTGTAGAACAAAAATGCACAAACACACAGACAGACAAAGGCACGACCACATGAAGCTTGCATGTTTTCTCCCCTTTTCTTATCTGTCTCTCAAAAACACTTACATGCCAACAACTTAGTTTTCCCCCCCTCTCTGTAGGTAGGTTTTCTCGGTGAGTGTGTGTGTGTGTGTGCGTGTGTGTGTGTGTGTGTGTGTGTTTGTGTGTGTGTGTGTGTGTGTGCGTGCGTGCGTGCGTGCGTGCGTGCGTGCGTGCGTGCGTGTGTGCGTGCATGTGTGCGTGGCTGTGTGGCTGTACAGTATGTGTGCAGTGAGTTATCATCTGCCTAGTCCGATTCAATGTCCTTGAGATAAACACGAACACAAACACACACACACAGACACACACACACACACACAGAAACACACACACACACGAACACACACACAATCTCTTCCAGGCGAGGTTGCAACTACTGTACTCACTCTCCTTCTATCCCTCCTACACACAAAATCAATCTTTTTTTTTTTTTTGTCTTTTTCCTCCAAGTCTTTTGTAAATAAATGAATTCTTTTCGCATTTTGTTTACCCATCTGCCATTTTGTGGCATCT
>NC_085003.1:30593720-30601220 GCF_963854185.1 Sardina pilchardus
GGCTAAATGTAGGGAATGTGTACACCTATGACACAAAATAAAGAACACATAATAGAATATTATAGAAAAAGCTAAAATTGTCACAATGTTTTGTGCTTAGGCAACACTGTACCTAACAGACATGCTAATAAAGCAGCGTTGAATTGAAAGAGAGAGAGAGAAAGAGAGAGAGAGAACTACAATACAAAAAAACTCCACAGCTTGAGTGTCCCCTGTGAGAGAGAGAGAGAGAGACAGTGTTGCATGTGTTGTTGTACTCTCTGGTCCGATGTCTGTAGAACCCTACAAAGAAATGGACACCCTCTGTGCAAAGAGCTATTGAGTCTTAAACGCATGGCATCGCCGGTAGATTGCTTTCCATTGCTTTCCATTACAATGTGAAGTGGCTCCATGCTCCTGCTCCCTCCCAAGTGAAGGGTATATAAATAAAGCTATTCTGCTGATAAGCAAAATCATACAGTCCGAGGCGGGTTGTAAGACAAGAGATCAAAACTATATAAGAATGAAGCAGGATGAATAATAAAATAGGACATATTTTGTATATGATAGCAGGAATCTTCAGTCGTAAGAGCTAAGAGAAAGGATGGAAGAGAGATGAGAGAGAGAGAGAAAGGGAGGGAGGTAAGAAGAGGTGGGTGGGAGAGAGAGAGTGGGAAACAGAGATGAGACAGAGGAGAAGAGAAAAGACGAGCAGCACTCAAGGGGAAGCACTTCAGTCTGCAGTCGATCAAAAAAACGCAGGTCCTCTCGCCTGTTGACGTGATGAATGAAAATGCGATAAATATATACGTAGGCACGGAGAGTTTACAAGCTGAATAATGTTTATTTTGCGATGGATCTCTGCTGCCTCTGTGCCGGCGGTCTGCTCCCACCGGAGGGAGAAGATGAGCAAACAGACCTGGGCACAGCGCAGCAGCAGCTGTGCTGCCATTGTTCCCATCGCTAAGCATGACGCCGACACTGATACCGGATCAGAGATTGCACTAGATAGCAAAGGTCACATATTACATTCATGATATTCTAAGCTATCACAATGATTTAATGTCATAAATGCAAGTTATAGCTTGATTTAATAGATATTACTCTAAGTAGATATTAGGCTGGTATGGGGCCCTGCATAAGTACTGTAGATATGGCTCTGCTTTACTAATTGCTTTTTAACCATGATGGTTCTGTGAACTTCAGATAAAGAGCAAGTTGTTTCTTTTTAAAAAAAAAAAAAAATATATATATATATATATAACACTGCTTAAGTGCAGGGACAACCAGCCAAGCTCAGCCAAAGCCCTCCTCACTCTGGTCCACATTGCCTCCGGTCCAATCAACTCCCAAACCGCTCTAACAAACCTGGCCGTCCTCCGCCTCGAGGCACAAGCCAAATATAGAGATTATCTGACCCTCTTATGTCAAATGAATGACGTACTAAATGGCGCTTTCTTGCCGCAGACAGCGCAGCCAATTATAATGCGATAAGATCGAGCATCGCGAGCGTTTCGAGTTTCATTATGATACGCCGCCAACCTCTCATTACTGTACATAGGTGCTATCACAGCGCCGTCATCCATCCGCAGCAATTTCCTATCAGCTGTCTGGATCAGCGGGCGCCATCTTTATCCACGCCGCTTTGATACGTATAGGAGAATGACAAGCTGAGGGACCACAGGGGAGGAAGAAGTGGAGAGAGAGAGAGAGAGAGAGAGATGGAGAGATGGAGAGGAACAAGAGAAAGAGAAGAGGAAGAGAGGTAAAACGGCTGGTCTAAACAAAATAAAGCAGCCGTCACCCCTCAGCTGAGAGGAGGAGAAAGAGAGTGGATTTAACTGCTGTCATATTCCCACCGGCGCTCCATTCATCACGCCGGCCAGGGAGACTGGGGAGTGGACCGGGCAGGCGCGCTGAGCTGACTGACAGTAGCCTTGGAGCAACAGGTAGTGCAGCCTCAAGATTATAGCGCTGCTGCAAGCACCGGCACACTAAATGCCTTCTGATGGGAGCGCCACAATGCAGACGTACTGTAGCACCAATTGTGACGTCCATTAAAGAACCAGGCTGAGGGGAACAACAAAAAAGCACATTCAATTTGACAAAGGAACGAGTACTTGTAAACAACACAAAGTGCTCTTACGTACAAACACATTTTCAAAAGAGGAAAAACATACACCATCTGTAACACCGGCCCATACAATGAAGACATAATAGGGAGAGAAAAAAAAAAAATTACGGTGCGGAGGAGGTCTGCAGGTTCAACATGGACGACACATTAGCACAACAAGCCTCAACTCCTACAGCACAGCAGAGTGGTGGCTAGAATGACCCTCAGTTTAGGGTGACCAGACGTCCCCAGTTTCTGTTTTTTGGTTGCCTGTCCCCGAGAAAATACAGAAAAACTGCCTATATCCCTGTTTTTTTTTTTTTTTTTTTTTTTTTTAGATAAAACTTGTAGGCCTATGTATTTCAGTCAGATTGAGTCAAACTGAATGTCCCCTTTTTTTCCCAAACTTTTGGGATTATGTCCCCGGCTTTGGTCTCGGACATCTGGTCACCTTACCTCAGTTCCACTGTCCATCACCACCATCAATCAAAGCTACACAGGCCACCACTGCCTTGTCACACAGTCACACCCTGAGCATGGGGAAAGCATGGCAGACATTTACTCTGATCAATACACATCAGGGCCCACCAAGCCAGCCACAGCCTAACCATGTCGTGCAAGGGAATTGATGCTTTGAGAGATCTTGTGGTTTTGATTATGCACGCTAATGTGATATAGGAAAAAAATGCTAATGTGATTAGTTAGCATAGTATAGTATAGTGTAGAGCAGGCTAATTTTTGGTCCAACTGCAAAAGTAACATCAGCAAAGTGGATACACAACCATTAGAGTAATGTGCTCCAACCTCATTCTCTGTCTATCTACACTGTATTTGTAACCATTACAGTTGTGTGCACTATTGCTAATGTTTTAAGCCTTCAGCTAGTTAGCCACAGGCACTGATGCTTCAGGCACTGAGGTGCTATAGAGACTAGCCTATTCGTGGCTCTCCGTCTATATTCAACAAGAACCTCCAGAATTACATTGCCATGTGTCTATTATTTCCATATTTCTAATTGAATTTGTCAGACGGGCTTAAAATAGAGTTTAAAAGCAAATTATAAACACACCACTGTTCCTCACTTCACCTCTCTCCCTCTCTCTCTGTCTCGCTTCATCTCTGCCTCTGCGTGTATCTCTCAATCTATTTTAAATCTCTTTTTTTCTACTCTTCAGGATTGAATATGGTTCTATTCATTGGATGCCCACTTGTGTGAAAGATTTCTGCTGCATGGCTTATCGTGATGCTTTCTTTCTGCTAACTGACGTCGGCCTTTTGTCAGCCGCAACACAGGAGCCTGTGGTCTCTTCTGCAGCCCAAAGCAATTGACCCATCCATTCTGCCAGCAACAAAAGACAGTAACATTTCTCGTGGCCCATTTTCTTCAACTATCTCTTCTATCCACCAAGTCTGCCCTCACTTGCCCCCCAGTGATAGACCCAAATCTATGTCCATCCTCCATACCTGCAGTACAGACTGAAAGCGGACACTCTTTCAATTGAAACCTGACAACCTGGCACAGCACTTACAAATCTACACTCGGGTTAACCTTTCAATATGTGGTTAACACTAGAAGCGCCAAGCGCCGGTCATTTGACCGCTGACGCGTATTACTAGAAGCGCCGTGGAGGTTTGACCTAGATATACCTAGAACGGCCGGGCTGCGGTCATTTGACCGCAGTGATTACAAAAAATTGTATCTTATCTTCTATTTGTAAGCTATCTTTTAAAGCCCAGACTAATGTATAAGCATTTTCTTAAATATTTGCTGGACAAAGAAATTTATTTCCAATGATTTGCGGTACATTCATTCAGTGGCGCAACGGTAACTCTCTCGACTACGAAATAGAAGACCTGGGTTCGCAACCTGGCATGAGCGAAACTATGTAGCTTATAGACTGATTTCTTAGACTGTTTTTCAACGTCGACGAACAATTATTTTTTGTTAATGGTTTTTCATAACAAACTATCTGAAATAAACGGATGAATCACAATACTGTTTACCATTAGCCTAACGAAAAATAATTTCGCCAGCCAATAATTGTCTGAGCCAAATTGAGCTGTCATCTGACAAACTTTGACTAAGCCAGTTAGACTTTTTGCATCTAAAAATAATTATAGCCTATCATAGAGACACGCGAAAAATAAACGAGCCTAGAAATTAGGCTACATGAGATTTTCCCTGGACACACCACATCATTATTGTGCTCGTTGCTACGGGGAAAGAAGCAAACAACGTAGCCTAATCTTGATCTCGCCTTACATACTTTCCTAATTCCTACGTAGGTCTAGTCAGACATTTGTTAAATCTTCAGGGCCAGGTTGCACAAACACCAAAACCAAAGATTGATGATATGAACCAAATATTCTGGAACAGACGGATTTACAACATTGAACGCGATAGGTTATTAGCCTTACGAAAAAGTACTATAGGAATCTTATAGTATTTTGGGACTAAATATTGCAGGAATCTTATAGGAATCTTATAGGAATACTATAGTAAATTGGGATATACTACAGAAGTACTACAAGATTGCTATAGAAATGGCCTATAGCGTCTAGAGGATATTATAGAGGTATTACAGAACAAAACAGAAGTCCGTAATGCGACTTCCACCGTTTCCTTTCCTGTTCACAACGCATGCAGTCTACATTGAAGTGAAACGTGCAGAACGTTGTCCAAAACAATACAATAACATTGTGTGGTGAGATCTAGTACAATATAGACATCTGTAGACATGAAGTGGCAACTGCCATGATCAGTCATGAAAGCTTTGGCGGCTGCAGCCTCATTTAGGTTTTGGCTGGGCCAGCTAGCCAGCCAACTAGGCCTACTTCATCAGCCAGCCGTTATTCTCAAAGCAAATGGCTTCGGGGTCTACACACTATCCATTGCAACATAGCCTATTTGAAACCGATCATTTCCCCTCCCCCATACACTCGTCTAGGCTAGGCTACTACAGACATCACCGCGCATCGAGGACAATTAACTGCCTCCCCACCCCCACCGCCTCTCTCTGTGCATAGGCTAGGCTGTAGGCATGGCTATTTAGGCAACTCGTGGAAGAATACGCAATCATGTTTCATCGCATATGCGCGTTTCAGAATGTTTGTGAATTGTGTGAATAGAAAAAATAGAATATAGCCTATATTTATTGATGCCTTGCTTAAAAGAACTTCCGCCATGAACAAGTCGGGGATCGAACCAACAATGCTTTGGATGTAAGGCAGAAGCTCTAACCAGTGGACTACCGTTCTCCTTACCAAATTTGTAAAAATGTGTGTCTCAATGCTGAATCTCGAATTCACGTAGACGTTAGCTTAAATTGTAGAAACAATAAGCCTATAGCTTTTTTTCAGCAGACATCGCAAACATATCATACACATTCACAAAACGGAGAATATCTTTCTGCTCAGCATAGCTCTCTATCTCCCTGCCTCCGATGTAGCTAGACCCTAGAGATGCTTCTCCCTAAATGAATAAAAATTGATTTAGAAAGCCACGGTAGCCTAATGCGGCCTGAAATCCTGGCTACTGTGTAATTGAAACCAGACTGTTCATTGTCGGCAGACTGTTCATTTTCGGCGGCGCAAACAGATAGGCTAGCCTATAGGCCTATACCTATTAAAAATGAATAGAAGTGAATTTGGGGAGTGAATTGGAACTAGCCACCCATTCACTTTTAGAGCATTTTAGTTGAAAGTCAAGTTTGCTTAAGGTTTGTTCAAGAACTCTTCCAGAGTTTTTACCTCAAACAACACAAATCAACACAAATAAATGAACAGATAACTCGAACGTGCTGTATGTCATAATGAAACAACCACAGACTATCAACAACACGGTCTGACACGAATGATACATGGCTTGGTGCAAACTGAATTTATGACCAAACGATTTGATTCGTGCACGAAGCGCCATCTAGCGATCATTGGGTGTAAGTAACAGCCTCCCAGTCTAAGGACTCAGCGGTCATTTGACCGCCTCGCCGCGCTTTAAGTAGTTCACAACAGCACGGCGCTTCTAGTAGGTCGTCAAAGCGGTCAAATGACCGGGGCGCGGCGCTTCTAGGTATAAGTGGGTCAGAACGGCGCGGCGCTTCTAGTGTTAAGTGAAACCCCCATGGGTTAGCCTTATGTGCCGAAGCTAGCCATAGCTTCCAATTGTTTCCAAAGAAATCCATACCTCTACCACTACACCAAATAAATACCAACCTCTACCACTGCATCAAAGAAACCCCTACCTCTACACCAAAGAAATCCCTTCCTCTACCACTGCATAAAATAAATCCCTACCTCTACCTCTACCACTACAGTAACTCCGACACAATGTGGAGTCAGTAGAAAGAGATCTTCAGATTCCAGCAGCTTATTTTCCATTTCGATTTCAGAGGGGTTGGGGGGGCAATGGTCCTACCCAAACACAGAAAGTTGTGAGGTCGGTAATCGCCTAATCATGGGGGCTTCGTCATATCCCTTTCCACAGCTGTATAAAATCAAGAGCCTAGATTATGAATGCAGGACTGCATGGTGCCTGATCAATACACCTGTGGAAATGGACCTGAAGGCCACTCATACAAAATGCAGAGGTGTGTGTATGAGTGGTGAGAAAAGAGAGTAACACTATCAACAAACCGACATCACCCCCCACCACCCGCGCCGCCACCCACCCATCCTAAAGGCATGTAAAGACAGTTTATCCACCTCTCTAAAGGGTTTATTTACAAATTGCAATGTTTAACATTCAACAATCACACCGTATTATCCACATTCACAATACTCATCAACACTCTAGGAACCATTTTACAGTAATACCACTGGTATTGTTATAAACATTTGACAATAATCTCCACCATCATCAAACATTTTCTGAATGCCTTTTTAAAAGATCCGATTTAGAATGATGCAGTCCACCTCACCGAGATCACAGAATTCATAGATTACCAAGCCTCTTATTTTACCACTACATCCCTGCTCATCCCTGTATGTTAAGGTAAAAAAAAAACTCTTAATGGTGCCTATAAAGACAAAGGGGAAGTGAAGGGGAATGGCAATAAAATCCCAGTACCCACAAACAGAGCGGAGGAAGAAGAGACCAAACATAAACACAAACATAACATAAACATAAACAGCCCAGCAGGAAACAGCTGGGACTGTCAACAAACTCCTCCAACTCAAAAGGCTATGTGCAGGAAAGGCTCTTAAAGGTACCTAATTTATTTCCGGTGGAGCGTTAAGCGTGTTGCACGATCGGCATCTTCTGTTACATTCTTCTCCTTTTATCTTCACTACGACACTAAATATCTTGTTTGCCCAATATTAACAAATGTTAACACACGCATAAATCCCTCTTCCTCGCAATGTGCTGATTTACTAGGTGCAACACCCAAGTGGGTCCTAAGACATTACAT
>NC_085003.1:30608720-30611220 GCF_963854185.1 Sardina pilchardus
GAGAGAGAGAAAGAGAGAAAGAGAAGAGAGAGAGAGAGAGAGAGAGAGAGAGAGAGAGAGAAAGAGAAGAGAGAGAGAGAGAGAGAGAGAGAGAGAGAGTTGTTATGTCCGTGTCTTAAACCTGTATGTTCAATGTATGTGATAATTGCTTTGGCAATACAAATGTCTAAATATTTGTCATGCCAATAAAGCACTTTTGAATTGAATTGAATTGAATTGAATTGAGGGAGGGAGAGAGAGAGAGAGAGAGAGAGAGGGATGAAGAAGAGGATGAGAACGGCAAGAACCATAATCTAATTGACGAGCAAAGTGCACAAAGCAAAGTGTCTTCTTGCCCATGAGCCAACTGTCACCATCACATGAATTAAAGCACTAACATGGCGTGTGGGCAGCTGTGCCGTCCCATCCATGCCACTGATCTATAAAGAATACCTGGATAGAGCATCTACGTCAAAATTCTGAAGCCTACATGGCGGCGGCCATTATGGGACCACTTTGCCATAGGAATGCATAGACAGTAAAAGACAGTAAAAGAATGTTGCCGTTCTGCAACAATGGAATTGGAACACCTCGCCGCCATTATGGGACCACTCGGGACAGTTCCATTGGCTTCATTGTTGATGGGTCAGCAACAATGAGATAGTCTATCCAGGTATTCTTTATAGATCAGTGATCCATGCCTGCACTTACAACCTTGTTCACGGTATGAGTATTATAAAGAACTAGAAATGCAATTCCAAGGAATTACCAGTGCATGAAAATGCAAAAATAGATAGATAATGTAGATATGGTTACTAAGGTGTAGCTAGCGTAAACATGGTGGTTGCATAGTTTACAGAGAGTTGATAGTGTGAAGGTAGACAGTTTAAAGATGAAACATTCCAGTTCTAACTTAACTAATGATTTCTATTCATGTTAAAATGTTGATTAGCTAACTTAGCTAATGAATTCTAACAGTTACGCTAAAATACTAATTATGCTAGCAATGCTACTTTACTAACAATGCTAACCAGGTTGATTAGCTAACTTAACCGCTGATTTCTAGCAGTAATGCTAGAAATGCTAACTATGATAACAATGCTAAATTTGCTAACAATGCTAACCAGGTTGATTAGCTAACTTAGTTTATGATTTTTTTGCAGTTATGCTAAAAATGCTAACTATGCTAACCATGCTAACTAGCGTACGCTAACCATGCTAACTAGCTAACTTGCTAGTGAGGACTTTTATTTTGAAACATTTGTTGCTAGGGTATCCATGGTGGCCACTATCAGGAAACAAGAAGTTACTGCAGTATAATCATGTTGGTTGCTATGGAAACGGTCATAAACACTTAATTTTAATGGTTGCTATGTTGGTTGCTAGGTACATGGAGGTTTCATGTAGTTGACTGGAGGCATAGTTGATGATAACTGACAGTTGGAATGGTTGAACAGTTAAATAGTTGAGTAGTTTCAATGGTTAAATGATTTAATAGTGTATTATTGCAGTGAGGACTTTTATTTTGAAACAGTTGTGGACAGAGGAAAACAGTTAACAGGATATGTAGTCTTCAGAGAGATTGTATGCTTAAAGCCAGAGAAACTGACAGTTGATACAGGTGTAATCAATTTAACTGGCTAGTCTTAAGAGAGCCAGAGTGTATCCTTAAAGCCTGAGACAGAGTAAATAATTTAAAAGTTGAATGTAGACAGTCTAATTAATGTTGATAGACAGAGAGTTTAATGGATGTTGATAGACAGTTTAATGGGTGGATGAGTGAATGGTCTGAAGAAGATGAATGGATAGAAAGTTGGATGGAATGTGCCTTATATTCTTGTCGAATGGAGACACAGCTCTCTACTGAGAGTAGTGGATACAGATACAGGTGTAATCAATTTAACTGGCTAGTCTTAAGAGAGCCAGAGTGTAGAGATACCTGAGACAGAGGAGATTGTTTAAAAGTTGAATGTAGATCGTCTAATTGATGTTGATAGGCAGACTGTTTAGAATGGGTGGATGAGTGAATGATTTGAAGAAGATGAATGGATAGAAAGTTGGATGGAATGTGCCTTATATTCTTGTAGAATGGAGAGACACAGCTCTCTACTGAGAGTAGTCGATACAGATACAGGTGTAATCAATTTAACTGGCTAGTCTTAAGAGAGCCAGAGTGTAGAGATACCTGAGCCTGAGACAGAGGAGATTGTTTAAAAGTTGAATGTAGATCGTCTAATTGATGTTGATAGGCAGACTGTTTAGAATGGGTGGATGAGTGAATGGTTTGAAGAAGATGAATGGATAGAAAGTTGGATGGAATTAGGAAGACTATGTTGATACAGTTGATGGAGGTTTCATGTAGTTGACTGGAGGCATAGTGGATGATACTGACAGTTGGAATGGTTGAACAGTTCAATAGTTGAGTAGTTTCAATGGTTAAATGATTTAATGGTGTATTATTGCACTGAGAACTTTTATTTTGAAACAGTTGTGGACAGAGGAAACAGTGAACAGGATATGT
>NC_085003.1:30616220-30618720 GCF_963854185.1 Sardina pilchardus
GACAGGCAGTAATCCCACAACATCACTGTCACTGAGTATCACTATGAAGGAGGTCACATTCTGGGTGCAGGATTCTGCAAAGAAATAGCAGATTCATTGTGACAAAACCTGGCGAAAAGATGTAGCAAGGGCCAAGGAAGAAATACACCATGTTGGAGAGCTCCCAAAAAAGACATGTAGAATATTATACAAACATTATATTATGTTAAACATTGATGTTCTCTTAGAACAAAATTCAACCCTCCTTTTTTGGGCAATTTTCACTGCACCAACCCAACATGGCCACCGCTATTGCCATTAATAGTGCAACACCCCCAATCAATACGTGGCCAAGTTTCTCATTAACAGAAGCTTGCATCAAAAGTAATCAAAAGGGGAATATTAATTGAAAACAAACCTTGGTCACTGATTGCATTACGGCCAGTCAGACAAGCCTTTAAATCAATGAAAATGGAAATGGGGGTTATTTAAAAAAAAAAAAAAAAGAACGCACAGCTCCTCATACCAAAACCCTGGAAATATGTGAGATGCATTTGGTCATGTATTTCATTATGGGCCTAATCCTAGTGGACTGCTAAGCAAGGAACTCTATCTCCACTGATACGGGGTATTAAGCCCGGCGGAGCTGACCGGGCTGACCGGACCTGTAAATCTTATAAAGGATTCAGCGGAGCGGACGAGGCAGGGGCAGGGCAGGACCGCGGCTGTGTGTGTGTGTGTGTGTGTGTGTGTGTGTGGACCGCGGCTGTGATTTAGGGGACGTGGCGGACACAAGCTGGAGTGAGAGAAGAGGGAGCGGAGATGTGGGGGGGTGGTGGGGGGGGGGGGGGCGACGACTCTGAGGGGGCCGGCGACACGTGCCATAACAGCCTTAGTGTGGATTAATAGCCAATCCAATTACCCGTCCAGTCACTGCCCAGAAGTTTCCCACCCCCACCCCCCTTCCTAAAAAAAATAAATAAACAAATAAAAAAAATCAAAGAACCACAGTTGTGATTACATTTTTGTGCAAAGCTGCAATGCAGTATAGCGTGAAAAAAAAAAAAAAACACAGCCGCAAACCCGTGCCAAAAATATCTACATATTACAAGGACTTTTTTGAGAGCCTTGGAAGTAAACAATGGCTGTCAAGGAACCACACTGAAAACTGAATAAAGAGCAGCTGAAAGTAGTAATCTTATGCACTGAAGCAAAAGTAATAACAATGTGTACAAATGCAATTGCTTCGAGCGGTTTTGCATTTCAAGCACCTTACTAAATTGAACCTCCATACTTAATTTGTGGGAGAGCTCTGATGATTAGATCAGAGGTGTGCAGAGGCAGAGTTGGGTGAGGGGAGGGGAGGGGAGGGGAGGGGAGGGGAGGGGAGAGGAGGGGTTTTGCCAGATGTGCAGAATGGGTCCTACCACCTCTCCCTTCCAACACCAAACCCTGGGGAAGAGGTCAGCCACTGCCAGGTCCATTCACTACATCAAGGACTGGCAGCATCCCCCCCCCCAGCATACGCACACACACAGACACAATCAAATGCAGGTGCACACCGCACATAAACCCACACTCACAGCCACCTGGATATTCAATTCCTCAGTTGAGGAGTGGAAAAATATGCAGTTCCAATTCGATGCCACACACTCACAGGTCCTTGTGAATTGCAAAGGCCATGTTTTGTATGTGCACTCTTGTGGATAAACCTGGAACCATGCTTACAACACCACCAAGGTTTGTGTGTGTGTGTGTCTGTGTGTGTGTGTGTGTGTCTGTGTGTGTGTGTGTGTGTGCGTGCGTGCGTGCGTGCGTGTGCCATTCCCAAGACCCATCATGTGAGGAAAACCCACTGTTCTAATGTATGCATGAACTTAAGTAAAGAGGTGTAGGGCTTTCTTGACAGGTGAAATGCAAATGGAGGTTAATGTAACGCTAACTTGCTGGCACACTAAGCCAAATAGCATGTAACACACGCCTCAGGTAGCACTCAGAGCAGGTGCACGGAACAGGTGCGCTACGCTATGCACACAAAATAGCTGTGGCATGTTATTTCTGTCTCTAGCTCCCTCTCTAACTCTCCTCTCTCTGTCTCTCTCTCTCTCTCTCACACATACACACAGAGACAGAGAGAGAGAGAGAGGGAGAGGGAGAGGGAGAGGGAGGTGTGAATGGGGAAATTATATTACAGTGCATGATAGTGCAATAATATTTATATGTCACCGCAGAAAGTCATTTATTTTGTGCGGCGAGATGGGCTTATTGAAGATATAAAAGAAGCGCTAAGGAATATAAAAAGCAAATCTGTGTGTGTGTGTGTGTGTGTGTGTGTGTGAGAGAGAGAGAGTGTGTGTGTGTGTGAGAGAGAGAGAGTGTGTGCTTGGGTGGAAGAGGAGTAGGGAAACTGCATGCGGGGATAGAGGACATCCTGCTGTGCGTGAGCAGAAATCAAGTCTGACACAAGCCATCATGAAAAAGAACCAGTCGCAATCAGTCCCTCGCCCACTGACTCACTAAG
>NC_085003.1:30628720-30631220 GCF_963854185.1 Sardina pilchardus
TCTCTGGTCAGTAGTGTGCATCTCTGGTCAGTAGTATGCATCTCTGGTCAGTAGTATGCATCTCTGGTCAGTAGTGTGCATCTCTGGTCAGTAGTGTGCATCTCTGGTCAGTAGTATGCATCTCTGATCAGTACTGGACATCTCTGGTCAGTAGTGTGCATCTCTGGTCAGTAGTATGCATCTCTGATCAGTACTGGACATCTCTGGTCAGTAGTGTGCATCTCTGGTCAGTAGTATGCATCTCTGATCAGTACTGGACATCTCTGGTCAGTACTGAGCAGCTCTGATCAGCACTGAGCAGCTCTGGTCAGTAGTGTGCATCTCTGGTCAGTAGTGTGCATCTCTGGTCAGTACTGGGCATCTCTGGTCAGCACTAAGTAGCTCTGGTCAGTACTGGGCATCTTTGGTCAGTAGTATGCATCTCTGGTCAGTAGTGTGCAACTCTGGTCAGTGGGGATGCAGCAGCGTTGGGGTGGATGCAGTGGGCACTCCATCAGCACATCCGCCCCTCCAGCCAGGCCACCGGCGGAGACACGCTGCCTTTTGCATCCATCGAGCCGCCCCTGAAATACCTTTAGGTAAAAGCTGTCCATCAATAATTCAGCCGCTAGGGGATAATGTGTATGTGTGTGTGTGTGTGTGTGTGTGTGTGTGTGTGGGAGAAACAAGCAGCAGCAGCTCAGCACTCACTCCTGACTCAGAGACAGCAAGGGCACGCAGTACACACACACACAGCGGACACAGTCACGGAGATCTACTGAAGCCCTCATAGTCCCCATAGAGATGCTAGCTCACACATACTCTCTCTCACACACACACACACACACACACACACACACACACTCACACATGCTTGCATGGTACTGGGATGGATGGATGGATGGAGGTTGGAGAGTACATGTGTGAATTAATGTCTCCGAGACACGAAGTGCACATATAGCGGACACAGTCACAGACATGAAGTCCTCATAGTCCCAATAGAGATGCTCTCTCTCTCTCTCTCTCTCTCTCTCTCTCTCTCTCTCTCTCTCTCTCTCTCTCTCTCTCTCTCTCTCTCTCTCTCTCTCTCTCGCTCTCTCTCTCTCTCTCTCTCTCTCTCTCTCTCTCTCTCTCTCTCTCTCTCACTCACGTTTGCATGCTACTGGGATGGATGGATGGAGGTGAGAGTGTACATGTGTGTACTAATGAAAGAGTCATGACGAGTGGGAATTGGTGCAGAGGTGGGCAGTGGTGCATCTGAGTGTCAGTGTGTGTGTGTGTGTGTGTGTGTGTGTGTGCGTGTGTGTGTGTGTGTGTGTGTGTGCGTGCGTGTGTGTGTCTGCATGAGTGTCAGTGTACAGTATGTGGCCGGTTGGATGAGTGTGTGAGTGACTTGTGAATGTATGTGTGTGTGTGTGTGTGTCCGTGTGTCTGTGTGCGACTTTCAGTGGACATTTGACAGTGAACGCGTGTCAATGTGTGTATGGACCTGCATTATTTTCTTCCTGTGTGTGTGTGTGTGAGCGTGTGTGTGTGTGTGTGTGTGTGTGTGTGTGTAGGGGAACGCAGGTTGGCTTGGCAGTGAGGTGCAGCTCGTAAATCACCTGGTGTCAGCCCTTTAATAAGTCCTTGACGGGGGTTTTGGCCTGAGCGACACCCTTTATCAAAGCTTTACACTGGCAGCGTGTCTTGGCGCCAGATTGATGCCCCTCGTGCCACACACACACACACACACACACACACACACACACACACACACACACACACACACACACACACACACACACAAACACACACTCAAACGCCTGCCCTTCATGCTGACTGACGGAGCAGCACCCCTCGCCCCCAGTCACAGTGCCAGCAACAGTCCAGGGATCGGGGGTACTATGGTGTGTGTGTGTGTGTGAGTGTGTGTGTGTGTGTGTGTGTGTGTGTGTGTGTGTGTGTGTGTGCATGTGTGTGTGTGGGAGGGAGGGAGGGAGAGTGAGTGAGAGAGCGAGAGAGGAGGAAAGCAACATGTGCGTCCATGCAGTGACTCCGTTTGTCTCTGAGTGCGTATGAAAGTGAGTGTGTATATGTGTGTGAGGGTGTTGATGAGGTGGTTCTTGGGTTGTGTGTGTGTGTGTGTGTGTGTGTGTGTGTGTGTACCCTTGTGCCTATGTGAGTGTGTGTGGATATGTAAATCTTACTGCAGTGGCTCGCAAGCACAGCATTTGTGTGCGCGTGCTTGCGTGTGTGTGTGTGTGTGTGTGCATATGCGTGTGTGTATGTGAGACTCTGCATGAGTGTCAATGGCGCCATGATGGATCTCCGCACCAATTCATCCCTCTTCCCGCTCCCGATCCGACCCTCAGGCTACACACCCTGGCGACTGCGGCAACACCGGCGTCTCTAAATGCAAAGCGTCGCACCGCGCCGCACCGCGCCGCGCCCCTAACAAATGATGCCGCTACCCAAATCTGTTAACCTTGTCTGCCGCCATCCCCGGACGACACTCCCTATTACAAATGAAGTAACACCA
>NC_085003.1:30648720-30656220 GCF_963854185.1 Sardina pilchardus
GCCGCCTCATTGTCTTCACTCTGTCCCTCGCTCTCTCTCTCTCTCTCTCGCCCTCGCTGTATCCCTCTCTCCTACTTCCTCCCTGCCTCGTGCCCCTCCCCTGCCATCTCTTATTCCTTCTTTCCTTCCCTCTCTACCTCTCCCCTTCTCCCTCCACTCCTTCTTCCTCTCTCCCTCCATATTCTCTCCATCCCTCTCTCCTTCCCTCAAGCTTCTCTCTTCCTCCATCCCCCTCTCTTTCTCTCTCTCTCTCTCTCTTCCCTTCTCTCCCCCCTGCGCCTCCCTGTCTGCCACCCCCATCTCTGGGCCTCTGTACAGCACTGAGCTGGTGTCCTGCATTAAGCAGAAGGAGGAGGAGGAGGAGGAGGAGGAGGAGGGTGGGGAGTGGAGGTGGCAGGCAGCTGGTTTAACCCCTCTTGTCGAAAGCTGCCCCGTAGGGAGGGCAGCCAGGCTGGTCCTGGAACAGCGGCTCAGTGGGGGCAGCTGGGCAGCTCAGCACGGCTCGGGACAGCACATAACACGCCTCCAGCGCCCAGCGTCCAGCGTCCAGCGTCCAGCCCACAGCGCTCAGATCTACAGCCCCCTTGGAGTGTCCTCTCTCTCTCTCTCCCTCTCCCTCTCCCTCTCTCTCTCTTTCTCTCGTTCTCTCTCTCTCTCTCTCTCTCTCTCTCTCTCTCTCTCTCTCTATCTCTGTCCCTCACTCTCTCTTCCTCTCTCTCTCCTTCTCTGTCTCTCTTCCTCTCTCTCTCCTTCTCTGTCTCTCTTCCTCTCTCTCTCCCTCTCTCTCTCTCTCTCTCTCTCTCTCTCTCTCTCTCTCTCTCTCTCTCTCTCTCTCTCTTCCCCTCTCTCTCTCTCTATATATATATCTCTCTCTCTCTCTTCCTCTCTGTCTCCTTCTCTGTCTCTCTTCCTCTCTCTCTCTCTCCCTCTCGCTCTCTCTCTCTTTTCCCTTGCCCTTTCTCTCTCTCCATCTCATTTTAGCTGCAGTCACACTGGCACACACATAAAGCCCTCTCGTGTTTCAGTTGCAGAAAGAGAAACACACCTCTCACGCACACACACACACACACACACACACACACACACACACACGCACGCACACACACACAGCTTTTCTATACTCCCATCACCTCGAACGACCTTCCTTCAGGGTTGAGAGGCTGTGCTGCATTCCCTTATGGGACTCTGCTGGAGCTTGGTCTGGAATTGAGATCCCTCAACCTCTCCCCCCTCCCCCCACTCCACCCTTCCACCCATCTCCCCCTCCACCCACCCGCTGCCCATTCCTGACTCTCTCCTCCACTCTCCACCCTGCACCTTCATCTCCAGGAGAGCTGGCTGGCTGGCTGGCTGGCTGGCTGGCTGGCTGGCAGGCACAGCAGGACATGGGTAAAGCCTGAGACGGTCTCCTTGAGAGGCCAATCTCCTCCCCTGGGGGCTCCTCCTCCTCCTCCTCCTCCTTGGACCTCTAGAGAGGCTGGGAAAGAGAGAGAGAGAGGGGGGGGGACACGACCCCCATCGAGCCCGGACCCCCTACACCCGCACCCTGGAGAGGGCCCAGCCGAGCCACCCTGCTAGCAGAGGAGCAGTGCTTCACACATGGAGGCCAGAAACACAGAGAGAGAGAGAGCGAGAGTGTTTGAGGCATGTGCTAAATACAAAACATGAGACACATATAACCTACAGACTTTAATCCAACTTTATTCACACTAATGCCAGATAGTGATTTAGAGCACATCTCTTAACCAGTTAGACACAGAGAGAGAGGGAGAGAGAGAGAGAGAGATGAACAAAGAAGGGAAGGAGAGAGAGAAACTGAACAAAGAAGGGAAAGAGAGCGAGAGAGAGCGAGAGCGCGAGAGAGCGCTGTGGAGAAAGAAAGAAAGAACAAGTCGGAAAGGTTTTAAATCCATGTGACAGGAATGGGGAGAGGAGCCTACAGTAATATGGCTAATAATAATCTCCTCCACTTCAGCCCCTGCAGCACAATGACCTCTCCTCTTCCCGTCATACACATGATGGGGCTTTTATCTGCTTTCCACTCTCCTCTGAGACCTCCTGTCTGTTGCCAGGTGATAAGCTCTGATTGCGGCTCGTGTTAGGACCCTTCAGTGCAATTTTGGGGGTTCACTCTGCAGGTAGGACCACAGCTTAGTATGTGGGCATGCACTACACAGACACACAGACTGGCAGACAGACATACAGACACACACACAGAGACAGGCAGGCAGACAGACAGACACACAGACAGACAGAGACACACACACACACACACACACACACACACACACACACACACACACACACACACACACACACACACACATTCACACAGGTACTGTATATGTCTGCAGAGAATTACCCTGGTGTGGTTAGGCTTGTCTAACGATCCTGTTCACATTAGAACATGATGCCTCACAGCAACCTTTCACCTTTCAAAATGCACACAAACAGAAACAGAAAGAAACACACACACACATATGCACACACATACCCACACGCACACACACCGGCACGCATGTTCGCACACATACGCACACACACACACATGCACGGGCACAAAAACAGACACACAGACACCGACACCGACACCAACACACACACACACACACACACACACACACACACACACACACACACACACACACACACACACACACACACACACATTTTTCCTCCCCCTTTTACACTCCGTGTGGCTAATCTGGAGCCTTTATGCCGTCACGCAGTCTCGCTGTAAAACAGGCCGAGTTTGTTGTTCCCCGTGGCAGACTGCTATCTGTCACAGTGCCGCCGCTGCGATAAAAACAACTGAACAAAGCCGGCAAAACAAGGACGGCACGACAAAAGCGCTGCATCACCCCCGCCCCCCGCCCCCCAAAAAAGCGGGCCGCGCTCGTTTACTTTCCATTTCTCTCTCTGTTCGAGAGGAAAACAACACGAAGTCCAAATCTGCGGCGTGATTCACACGGTCACGCTCCGCCACCAACCAGCAGGACCCTGAGCGGCTGCTGATGAGTGGATAAAGGGGAGAAATTCCACTTCTGCGGGACGAGACGCCGAGCGATCGGGACCGCGGAGCCGCGTCACACCGCAGGAACCAGGGGAAAGCAGCAAACACACAATGGTGAAATACACTCCTACCAATATCAAAAATATTGTAGGTATGGGCGTGAAAGGCGTTAAGCTTGGCGAAAGCAACAATGCTTCTCCCATGTCGTGAGCACTGCTGAGATTGGCTTGTTGCGCTACTGAGATTGGCTCAAACTGCTTATTACTGTAGTTGTGGACATATTAGACTTTCCGTCTGGTGTATTGGAAAAGTAAAGAGTTTCTTCTATAACCCGGAGATCCCATTTGTTGTCAATGTCCTTTGTGCAGTGCACCTTTGTAACTTTGTGTTAAGAGCGCTGATGCTTTGTGCTGAGACCGAGCCTGCAATCTCAGGAGACACAAGGGGCGAGGCCGGCTAGCGAGATGAGGGCTAACCCTCGTAGCTCCAGAGCCACTGTCCGGCACGTCCCTGTAGAAGCCGGAGCATGAGGTTAACACACCTCCCAGCTCTCCACCGCTGCTGACCCACACAACACACTGTCTGATTGCCTCCGACACACACACACACACACACACACACACAGCGCCTTTCACAACACCCTCTGCTCCAATCACGGTCACCGAGGGGTTACCGGCATTTCCACTTCGGGACCAATCGGATTTGCTCCTACACGCCTCAGTGACACGCTTCAGTTCGTCTTCTCTCCAGACGCCTTTTCTTACCTTTCCGTTTATTTATTTCATTCTTTATTTTTTATCTTCTCTATCGCCGATAATAAAGAGTTGGGATTCAATTGGGCTCCAGCTCAATCTCATACATCACACTTGAGGCCTTTGGAAAAAGCCCCCCTTTTCATTCTCAGGCTGGCTGTTGTGTTGAGCTTTGACAGCTTAACACACACACACACACACACACAAAATCAATCATTAGACCTAGAAATGGCCATCGTCACTGACCCGGGGAAAACCAAAAAAGAGAAAAAGAGACAGAAAGAGAATGTGGAAGTGATAGAGATAGAGGAGAAGAAAGAGAAGGAGAAAAAGAAAGAGAAACAGATAGAAAGAGAGAGAGAGAGAGAGAGAGAGAGAGAGAGAGAGAGAGAGAGAGCGAGAGGGAGAGAGTTTCACATATGGCTTAACTTGTGGCTCTGTTGACTGCTGCCAGCAGCCCCAGTGGTACCAGAGGCAGCCCTTAATTCTGCTCCAATCAAAGCTACAAAGGCCAATCTCTCCACCCCAGGAGAGATGCAGCAGGATAAAAGCGATTGCCTGGAAGCATCCTCAGCGCTCACAAACAAGCGTGTGGCGCACACACACACACACACACACACACACACACACACACACACACACACACACACACACACACACACACATATACACACACACATATACAAGAATTCAAACACAACACACACACACACACACACACACATATACACACAACGTTGCACACATCCACTTTCTCCATTAAATGTTTTCCCATTTTTCATTTCCCAGCATTTCTGGCCCACAGCACACACAGAACAGCATAATAGAGGGATCCCAATTGTGTGCATCAAACTGATGTCGTCTCTGATGTGTCTGTGTGTGTGTGTGTGTGTGTGTGTGTGTGTGTGTGTGTGTGTGTGATGTGCATCTGCCTGTCTGTCTGAGTGCATGTAAATAACAGAGCATATCATTGTGATTGTAATGAATAATAGATTGCAAACACCGGCACACTAACACGGATCAGCCACTTTCATGGGTATAGCTCTTCCTAAATCATCACTCTCCAATCCACTCTATCTACAAACACTGTGGGATCAATTCCAGAAGTGTGCTGTACATCAAGTAGACTGCATTCCCTTACTCTGAAATGCTCTTCATACCCTCCACGCCAGCTGATCACAGAGCCGCCCACTATCCGAGTTTCGCCAATACCCCGAGTTTTACACGTAGGCAATTCCTTTAGTGAAATTTGTCAGTGCTGTGCAATACAAGATTGTCCCTCTTGTTCTAAAATTGAGTAATCCACTTGTGCAAAAACCCCGCCACATACTAAATGATTCAGTCTATTCTTTATATAATGCATAAGAGTTTGGGTGGGTGGGTGGACGGGTGGCGGTTTTGAATGCCAGCCTCCTAAAACAGCTCTTGTCTGCTCTGAGCTGAAGAATGAGTGATGGAGCTGAGATAGAGAGGAGAGAAATGCGTGAGAGAACAACACCTCTCCATCTTGGCCAAAGTTAGATGACATTTTTCAAAAAGCTCCGAAAACAGCGTTGTCTGATCTGAGCTGAGGCAAAAAGGGGGAGTGGTGGAACAGTGCAAAGCATTCCAAAAGAGCACGCCTCAATCCTGGCGGAAGTTTGTGGCTGTTGGAGAATCTCTACGGAATTACATTCACCCCTGTAATCCTCTCCTTCTTTGCTCAGGAAGTGACACTGAGGATTGCCTTCAACAGTGTATGGCTCAGTCTGAGCGAATGTGACTGTTGTGCAAGAATAGTCAAGTTTTGTTTTGTTTGTTTGTTTATTTGTTTGTTTGTTTGTTTTCAGTGATTCTAACTCTGGAGAGACAACTCAAGGCATGTGAGAAGAATTTGGCCGAATTTGAATCAATGTGTGATAGGTTAAAGCAATACTAAATAGTTTTTTGCACCTTACAATAATGTTTCCAAAATCATTTCTGTGGTTCATCAACTCGTAACAGGGAGAACGGCACTTTTGCATTCGCTTCGCGGCCCTCATATCGGCTATAACCGCACTAGGTAAGTTTTCCAGATCGGGTAGCAGATCTGTAGATCAATGGAATGAGACATGAGAAACAACACATTTGACTTGCTTTGACGTTGCAATAAATCATACTTTCATAAAATCATGCAACATACTCTACCTTGTCTGTGGACATCGTTATTTGCTGGATAAACAAATAGTGTGTGTGTGTGTGACAGAGGTAAAGTGCTTTAGTGTTGCTTTAAGGTCCAGAAAATTTAACAGCATGAACGTCCACTCTGACCAACAATAAGGAAAGTCCTTCATGTTCATGACTGTCTAAAATCCAATGGATTCTGATGTTGCATTGGATATTGTTCTTCATTTTGGACTGTGCTGTTCTGATAAGCTAGAAACACCATGATAGGCCCTCTGCAGACAGAGTTGTGGTGTTAAGCTAGAAGCACTATTATGAGCCTTTTCCAGTGTTGTTGTGTTAGTGTGACGGGCTGCACTACTGTACGTTGACATTCACATGAGGAAGAGCAGCGGTATGTTTGTCATCATGTTTTCCCCGATGACTGACAGCAACATGCTACTGTTGGCGGAGAGAGGAGCCTGATTGAACTAACTAGCAATTAAGGCAGTTTAGGTGTGAATGTATGATGTGATTTATGCACATATCTGAACAATGATCCAGCATTATATTACAGCAGGAAGCACATTATATTTGATGGCACGTTGCTACACCACAACTCCAAAAAAATGTCTCCTAAATGGATTTAAAGGGATTTGGCTTCACTGATATAACATTGAAAAAACACAGTGAGGGCCTGCATTGTCCTCACTGCCCTTGGTTACATAGCAGTAATGGCAGATCCTGAGGACACTTCATAAACGAGTGGGGTGGATCGAGGACATGTTCTATGCTGGAGGCCGTGCCTGCATTATGTGCCTGTGTCTGTGCTTCTAGGAATTAGCCCTGATCTGATTTGATTTGAGTTGAATGATTCATCCTTTTACCAGCGCAGCACAAATCATCTTTAATGAAGATCCACACACAGCGGTGAACATTTGAGTCACTCCACCAGAGCAGAGGACAGAGGGACTCCGTCGGTCCTGGAGCATGGGGTTCAAACAAGGGACCAGCAGGGTTGTGCTGGTGTGTGTGTGTGTGTGTGTGTGTGGGGGGGGGGGGGGGGGGGGGGGTCCTAACACTGGAGGCACTCTTTGGGAAATGAGGAGAGGTGTTGTCAGGTAACACCAAGGTGCATGGGGTGTTGGGGGTGGAATCTAAAAATGGCTGGGTCTCTCTACGGAAGCTTCTAGAAGATGATGGAGCCGGCTCATTACCGTCTCACCTCAGGGCAAGCACCATTAGGAGAGAGAACCGGGGCATGGCAGGAAGGATAGAGAGATCGAGGAACAGAGAGAGAGAGAGAGAGGGAGAGAGAGAGAGGGAGAGAGAGAGCGAAGACACACAGAAAGTGGAGGGAAAAAAGAAAGAAACAGAGGGTATAAGAGAAAGAGAGGGCAAGAAGGATATATGGAGAAAGAGAGAGAGATGGAGCAGGGGGAAGAGAAATAAAAGGATGACAGCTTACCCTGTTAATCAATCTCTGCTCTCAGCCCAAATAAATATTCATCACTTCCTGAACCAGGGGGGTCCCAGCGCAGCACGCCGGTGCATGCTGGGTAAATGTAAATGTGAGGAACGAGCTTGTCTCGGAACGTTACGGAACCATCCATT
>NC_085003.1:30661220-30666220 GCF_963854185.1 Sardina pilchardus
GCGTGCGTGCGTGCGTGCGTGCGTGCGTGCGTGCGTGTGTGTGTGTGTGCTGTTCCTGTTTGACTAAAGCAAAAAGGTCACATCAAGAGAAAGCGAGAAAAACAGGTCATTAAGGTGGTCTATAAATATCCCTTCCATTCCTGGCCGTCTGCACACACACACACACACACACACACACACACACGAAGAAGAGGATGCTTCGCGGTCCCTTCCGGGCGACCTCGGTTTACCTGTTCGAGCTGCCCAGCAGCAGTTTTGCACTTTAATTAAGCTTTGGCTCACCTTGGAGACACCAATCTAGGCCACGGCGATAATGAACCCCATCTCCAGACAGCGAAAACAGACTGTTTCAGCAACACACACACACACACACACACACACACACACCACTGCTGCATACGTAAACGAGAGGAGAAGAGAGATGAGAGAAGGAAGATGAGAAGAAAGGAGGAATAAAAGAGAAACCTTGATTCTCAGATCTTTCTATTCTCTCGCTTTGATTCAAAAGACATAGACGTAGATTTTCAGGCCACTCGTTTTTTTTTTTTTTTTTTGCCTTTTAATCTATTCCTAGTGCTCTCATTCAGAGGCTGAGGCTGAATAATACATTTCATTACCGGAGAAGACGAGTCTCATCGTTTTTGTCCGCTCTCTCGCTTTCCTTTGCGATGCTGATGGCCTTCATTTTAAGGGTCCAGGAAGGCTAAAAACGTAAGCGGGATAAGAAGGCAGCTCCCTATGGAGAGATGGCGGAGGGTATTATCGGGGTGACGGACTGAAAGGGGACGCATGGTCTGATCTGCCCGGTCCCGCGACGCGTGGGCGTGGGGTTTCTGATGGCTTTATTTGTACATGAACCCCCTCACCAAATCACGCGCACACACACGGCTCTCAATGGCCACCCGTCCGTGGTACACACACGAGCGCAAAGCGGCTTAATGATGAACAAACACTATGACATCCATCTTTTTTCCTTTTTTTCTTTTTTTACTTTCGGGACACCATACAACAGAGCCTCAGTGCTACATCAGCAGCACAGGAGCCAAGCTTTTTATAGCATGGAGAGAGACAGAGAGGGAGAGAAAGAGGGAACGAGAGAGAGGGAAATGAATAGAGAGAGAGACAGAGAGGGGGAGAGAGAGGGAGGGAGAGAGGGATGAATAGACAGAGGGAGGGAGGGAGAGAGAGGGATGGATAGAGAGGGGGAGAGAGAGAGAAAGAGAGAGGGAGAGAGAGTAAAGATGGAAGGAGAGAGAGACAGAAGGAGGGAGGGAGGGGAGGGAAGGAGAGAGAGACAGAGGTTGGCAAAAAGCATAGGGGAATCATTTTTCTTTTCTTAGCATCTGTCAAGCTCAAGGAGGATAGATGTTTTTTTTTCTTTTTTATGAGAGCATAATGCTAGCTTTTAACCACAACCTTTCCTGCTGGGGGGATTTCTGAAAACTTCCAAGGATGTCATCAACAAATTGTTGGGTGCTAAATGGATTTACCTCCATGCTAGAGGAGTGGCACGGCACATTCAAAGAGCCTGTTTAGGCAGCCGACGAGACAGAGGAGCTTCACAACACTGCTACCTGATTGAGGTCAGAAGACAAACCCCACGAAGGGCAGACCAAACCAGTAGACAAACCCATGGCAATGTCTCTCCTAATTGCGCCTGGGAATAGATCTGTGGCACTAGCAGTGATTGTGATCACAGAGCACACACACACACACACACACACACACACACACACACACACAAAACCATTCATCTCTTCGAGCAAAATAAGTCACTGATTGTGTGAACCGATCCTCACAGCTAAACTCTAAGCACTTCAAGAAATGCAGCCAGATGTGAAGCTGGGGATGGGGGGGGGGGGGGGGGGGGGGACGACGACACTAACGCTTGTTTGTGCTGGCATCAAACCCCATAACACTGAGAGCCTCGCTTAATTGCCACAGCAAACCATCTCCCAATCATTTGTTTAGCGAGCGGAGTGGAGCTTTCGTGGCGCGAGAGTGCCGGCCAGCGACTCTCTCGTACAGCCAAGTTCAGGGGTGTAATGGGTTCTCTGCTGTGACAATGCTCTTTGGCAAACACATCCTCATATCCACACAATGGAGGCAAAACTGGCCCTCCGGTGCCATTGTCTTCGGGGGGGTGTGGAGGGGGTGTGGAGGGGGGGATTGGGATGAGGAACCTCCCGTTTGAATCCCAAAGAATGTCTGGCACTCTGTCGCCATCTAGGTGGCCAGAGGTGGTAGTGCAGGTGTGTTACGGGAGTGCTGGCAGCCCCCCACGGCAGTGATGGCTTCACCGTGTCTCCGATGTGACGCGTGGCTGCCACAGTCTGGGTCGGATCACACTAAATTAAAGGCAGCAGAGGCCGAGCCCTGGGCTCAGTGAAGGGGGAATACGGTGAAAAGACCTGGATGAAAGAAACCCGACTCAAGTGTGTGTGTGTGTGTGTGTGTGTGTGTGTGTGTGTGTGTGTGTGTGTGTGTGTGTGTGTGTGTGTGTGTGTGTGTGTGTGTGTGTGTGAGTGTGTGTGTGTGTGTGTGTGTGTGTGTGTGTGTGTGTGTGTGTGTGTGTGTGTGTGTGTGTGTGTGTGTGAGTGTGAGTGTTAAGGGCACCTCTTGTTCCTCAGCTCAAAGCCAAAGCCAGAGACGACCAGCAGTAAGAAGCCAAGAGGAATTGTGGAGCTTCAGGCAGGTGAGGTGGCTGGCCCTGTGTGTGTGTGTGTGTGCTTGTATGCGTGTGTAAGTGTGCGTGTGTGAGTGTGTGTGTGTGTGTGTGTGTGTGCTTTTGTGTGTGTGTGTGTGTGTGTGTGTGTTAACGTTCCTCAGTGCCGAGAAGCTCAAAACCCTACGGGGACTCCGAGTGTGTGTGTGTGTGTGTGTGTGTGTGTGGCCCGATTTAAGCCGCACCGGCGCCTGTGCCACGCCAGCTGTGGAACTAATAAACAGGCACGCAGCCCAAGGAGACGCCGGCGACACCGACGGAGCACCGGCACCGGCACTGCTGCGGAAGATTCTGGAAAACAGCGGCAGGATCTGGACAACGGCCAGTGGGCTCGGGACTGGACTGCTCTTGAAGGGCACTTTGCCGTCGAGGAGCGTCTGCTCTTTAATTACATGCCCCCCATCTCACAGAGGGAGGAGGGAGGGAGGAGAGGAGAGGGGGAGGAGGAGGAGGAAGAGGAGGAGGAGGAGGAGGAGGAGGGAGAGGAAGAGGAAGAGGAGGCAGAAGAGGAGGAAGAAGAGGAGGAAGAAGAGGAGGAGGAAGAGGAGGAGGCAGAGAGAGGAGAGGAGAAAGAGGAGGAGGACGGAACACAATAAGCCTTGGGGAGTGCCGCAGTCAGTCTTCCAGCTGGACTGAGAATCACAGACAATCTCTGAGACAGTAATCAATGCAAAGCCCTATGCTCAGGGCAGGACACAACATGTCTACAGGCACACAGTCTGATATGTTAAGACGTGTGTGTGTGTGTGTGTGTGTGTGTGTGTGTGTGTGTGTGTGTGTGTGTGTGTAATGCCCTATGTACAGAACCGCAGCGGTCAGCAGGACTGCACGCACGGACAGCCCCTGCATCTATTCACACAAACACACACACACACACACACATACACACACACACACTTGCTCTTGTCTTGTTATAAATCATAGAGATGCAGATCTGAGTCCCCACTTATCTCCCTGCCTGTCATCAGCCATCTGAAAAACCATTCATCTAAACACACACACACACACACACACACACACACACACACACACACACACACACACACACACACACACACACACACACACAAACACACACACACACACACACATCCTCTGTGTGGGCGGAGTGCCTCTCCTTGTTAGGTGCTAAAGTCATGATCACTCCTGCCACCTGTACCCACAGTCCACTGCATGCATGCAGGAGAGAGAGAGAGAGCGTGGACCACAACACACACACACAACTCTCTCTCTCACACACACACACACACACACACACACACACACACACACACACAACTCATCCAGCCAATCACATGAGGGCACCAAAAGGAGCGTAATGGGAGCCATGGGACCAGTGAAGTGGCCAGGCACAACATCTGAAGAAGTACTCCTCAGAGGTCACACACACACTTATAGCAGACACGTACACACACTTTCACACTCTCTCTCTCTCTCACACACACAGAGAGAGACAGAAAGACAAAGACAAAATCACACACACACTGTGCTCTTAATGAAGGTGATCGGTCAGAAAGGGACTTAATTAACCACCTTCAGAAAGAGGGACATAATTAGGGTGATACACACACAGACACACATACACACATAAACACACACACACACACACACACACACACACACACACACACACTCACACACACACACACACACACACACACACACACACACTGAATGGAGCTGGTCAGGAGAAGTCTGGGAGCGAGGAGAGCACAGAGTGTGGCAGATAAAAGCAAGCGGCGTGCGTGAAATAAATAAAGATGAGTCAGAGGGCTTCCGGGAGTGTGTGTGGAGCCCTGTGTGTGTCTACGTGTGTGTGTGTGTGTGTGTGTGTGTGTGTGTGTGTGTGTGTGTGTGTGTGTGTGTGTGTAAGTGAGAGTGTGTGTGCGTGTAAGTGAGTGTGTGTGTGTGTGTGTGTGTGTGTGTAAATGAGAGTGTGTGTGTGTGCGTGCTTTTGGAGCTGTGAAACTGTTCTCGCCAAAAGCCGCTTCATGGCAGAGACGGTGTGTGTGTGTGTGTGTGTGTGTGGGGAGTGATTGAGTGAGTGACTGAGAAGGCTCATGAATAGATATTTGAAACCTGAGCAGGAGAAAAGAGGATAAAAGAAAGAGAAAGAAAAGAGTGATAGTGAGACAAACAGGAGGCGAGAAATGAAGAAAAAGGAGGAAAACGTGAGACAGCCACTTGGGCTCGTTTGGCCAACTCTGCGGCGAGATGTCCACGCCTTTCCCCCACGGCTCCATGGATCAGCGTAAAGTGGGAACAGCGTCAACAG
>NC_085003.1:30671220-30678720 GCF_963854185.1 Sardina pilchardus
CTTCTTGTTAAGGCTGACTGTTCCCAGTCGCTGACTTAACTGTGACTGAAACTCGCTGTCAAAAAAGAAATCAGAACTTGGAAATCATAACTAAGCTCACCTACCCACAGCTCCCTCCTCTGCGCAATACCAAATAGCCTATGTAACTGTCGTAACAGTATTTTAAACGTAAATGTCACATTGACAGGAGGACCCTACCCACCCAATGGGACCATTTACACATAAAATACTGGTTTATACACATATGATATTTGAGAGTGAGACCATGGTTGAATATAATATGACTTCAAAAAATCTAGGATCGCTGCCGGTGTTGAAATTCATCTCCCGCAAACAGACATGATAGCCCGCCCGCTCATTCAGCACCTGGTGAGTATGGAGAGCGGCGCTCAAGCCGAGATCGCCTCCGCTGGGTGCAGCGAACAGCGTGATTCCTCAGCACGGGGAGCGCCGTTCCTATTTGGCCGTGCTTTGGGAAGCCTGCCCGTTAACTGCGTATATTAGCCACACCTGTTGTCCGCGCACAATAGTGTGAGTGAAGAATGACGCAATCACGATTCAAACATGACAAGCCTCTTTTGGAGTCGACCATGGGCCCCGGGGCCACACTAAATCTATAAGCTGATTCATTTGAATGTGACATATAGCATAGCCTACAGTACATGCACCTTGCCGAGGCTGTCTTTCTTCCAGGCTGTTGTTCTCTCTCTTCCAAAGACGTTTTGAAATGTATACAATCAATGTATGGCATCAATCAAGCGACGTCTGAATTTAGTAGTCGGATTTCAATCGATATCAACTTCAAAAAAGGGTCACTTCGTGGGAGCAAGGCTTTTTTTTTAAAACATTGTGGTGTCTCTTTGAAAGTATATTAGTCTAATAGTTGTAAAAGTTAAAGGCGTTGGTGTCATAAATTGGCTGCATCTGGGGGCTATTTTCACGTTTGTGTATGCTGCCAGGAAGCCTGCGAGTCTGACGAAAAGCCCCTTGGACGGGCAGTGTCAGTGAATCCCTCTCCCACATACCGCTCTCGCCTTAATGAACAGCCAAAGAAACGCTCAACTTCGGAGGTGAGCGGAATATAGATGCGCCTGGAAGCGAGTTGACTCGTGATTTGCACATAGCCTCACACATTACTGTTGTCGCTCGCTGTGCAATGCATCTACGCAAAAACAAAACCGTTAAATGACCACAGCGGTCACAGAGATGAACATATTCTCTTCGTCAAACAAAATCCACCAAAGCATTTCAAATCTGAAATGGTTTGGATTATTCCTCGATTTAGTGCACCGTGTACTTTGCAATAGTCCGTTAACTATTTATCGAATCCGTTGGCAGTGTACTAGCCTAAATTAGATAAGAAATAGCGTGACATCTTCATGTTCGGACACTCTTGAGGTAAAAAAAATGACCCGACACATACCATAGGAATGTACATCTATTCGCGATGACACCAACAGTGTCCATATTGGTAGACTTAGTCATACAGAAAAGCAGTGAAACACAAGCAGACAGTTAAACGGAGCGGGCAAATATCCTTGCATTTTCCGTCAGAAACCTCTTGCTCTTACCTGGGAGGCGAGGAGCGCTAAAAAGATGTGAAATCCCATCTCCATGGTCTTAGATCTCGGAATAAATGTTCAAAACAGCGTTCAGGTTCGACCAGCTCTGCTCATAATTCCAGAGTCGAACTGCCACTGCGAGAGTAGAGAGCCCTTGCCTCGAGCTGCCAACTTCCGAAGTAGAACTGCAGCCTCATCAGCGAAGCATTGGATAAAGGCGTCGAGACCACAACCAATAGATTTATGGGGGGACTTCTTGATACCCCGTGCAACCACTTGCATCAATAATTCCACACATTATGCATGCGTTTCTTTGAAAGGGCTTGGAATACTTCAACGGATCTCTATTAAAGTTATTTGATGTGACGATTAGCAGGTTTTATTAGTAGGCTATGTTACATATTATTCGTGTCATTTTGGCTTCGTTTTCACGACAAGTAGCCTATCTGTTTTCCATTCCTGTCATTTGTGTGACTCGAATGAGATTATCAGTCGTTTTCCTGGTGTTTAGTCATGCCTCGATTGTGAATTTCGGAATTGCGTGGGCTCTCCGGTGGTGATATTATTCTCATCTGAACGTATGCGTTCAGATGGTTTTTTTTTTTTTTTCTGCATGTGACATAGGCCTGTGCTTTAGTTGAGCGCACCACTGTTTATGAATTCTTCACGCAATCTTACGTGAAGATTTTATACACCCTGACAGAAAAGGAGTTTCCATTTGTCCAGCAACTGACAGGTCCAGGATACGTGTTATTCCGATGGCACATACCGGAGTAAGCCAGAGTAAAATGAGGAGAAGCGTGGCACAGCTATAGTGCGCCGTCACCTGGAGAGACTGTTCTGATGTAGGCGACGAACTCACAATTTCACCCTCATATTTTTCTTAATCGAGAGGGGGCGGGGGAATCAACGCCCTGTCTGTTTGCTTGACAACATCATTCACATTTTAAAAATCAGTTAACAGCCAAGAGAAATCTGATAGACGGAGCAAAGAGTAAGTTCTCTCTTCCTGATGAAATCTCTCTCTCTCTCTCTCTCTCTCTCTCTCTCTCTTTCTCTCTCTCTCTCTCTCTCTCACACACACACACACACACACACACACACACACACACACACACACACACTGAGCTATAGAGTTGAATAGACAATACATATATCATATATTTGTTTCCACACCTTGTATTTTAAACAGATCCTCTGTGTCCATGGTTTAGCTGTGGGCACCAAGATTCACACAGGTTTCAAGGGAGTATCAAGGAAGGACATAGTATCCAGTTCTTGCTGCAGTCATTTTACACTGATATTTCACTCTGGAATGACTTTCCAGGAGAGTCATTATTTTACTTGTTTGTATTATTGGATAAAGTTAAAACATCCCTCTGCAGGATTCATCAGACAACAGATTGCACATTTAAACTTTTTTTTTCTTCATTAATGACTTTGAATTGGGTTTGGTCTCACTGATAGTCACTGAATGGAAGTACAAAGCTGTATGCTTGTTTGGAAAGATCACCTGACATTCAAACTTATCAACAAAATGGAAAGAGCTGGTAATCACTTTATTTTATTTATTTTTTCAAAGAGTAATGTTCCCTTATGTTTCAGTAATTTAAACATGCTTTGAAGAAAACTCCAGCAATCTAGCAAACTATCAGCATATCTCTCTATCAAAGGTATGTAGACTATCCTATTTTATTCTGTTGTTGTGGGTCAAAGTAAAATGCCTTTGGTCAATAAATGATGGAAACCAAGTGCATAATAAAAGGTACAGTATATAGTGCGAGTGTGGTGGGCTACTTTGCCACTGCCAAACAACAGCATTTTTATTACCCTCATATCCAATAACGGGCAGATGGTATTGTAATCAGTCCTTCTGTCTGACTGTCTGTCTATCTGTCCATCCATGTGTGTGTGTGTGTGTGTGTGTGTGTGTGTGTTCAAGCCCACAACTTCAAAACTACTGATCTGGGGTGCGTTTCTAGAAAGATTAGCTTTGTCGTTGCGGAACAACCATAGTATGACAAAGTTTTCGCTCAAGCAAAGACCTACTTAGACCTATGTCTAGTATGTGCTGTTGTTTGGTCGGTCAAAAACAGCAAGTTCTGTTATTCAAAACACAGTCCAGTGTTGATGATGTCATGCTGTACGTTGAGGGATAAATCATTTACTCAACCAGGCATGAAAGAGTGGATGTTGATTGGATGTTGATGGCAGTTGAGTCGAACCACCACTGCTACTGTTATCTCCTTCGTTACATCCCTGCGCTCCGGATGAACGTATAGAAATGTATAAAAACGCTAGGATGAACGTATAGAAATGTATAAAAACGCTAGGATACAGTAAGTGAAATACTCTGATGGAGTGTTGGAGGATCTTGTCAAGCTAATTAAAATGTTGACAACCACAAATGAGTGACACTTCAATGACTACTCCACCAAACTTTCTCACCATATTTGTGATTGATCACATTGTGAGATAGGGACCGGGGTCAGCTGACTGCTCTTGTATCTCAGAGCTTGAGAGCTCCTGTTGTGGTGCCTGCGCTAGATTCTCCAGGGTGTAGATTAGAGAGAAACATGTTTGATGACATGATCCAGAAGGCCCTGAGGACACCATGTATAGGCTGTCTATAATGAGGATTGGGACACTGGCCCAAAATTGGATTAATAATAATTAAGTGTGACATTTCAGGAAAACCCTGGATGGTCTTAAACATGATTGGCTGTCCTGAGGGACATGCAAGACCAGGCTATCTCCTCCAGGTGATACTTTTCATTTACTTTGATTTAATGAAATGAAAAACTTTAATGAGATTTTTTAAATATTATTATTTCTTTTTACTGATGACTGTTATATTGCTACAAACAGCATACAATAAAATATATTGAAATATATTTTGAATGTCAGTAACATAATTTTGGGCCAATTGTGAATATTTACATATATTTAAAAAATATTTGTCATCCTTTGACATGTTGTGAACATTTCTGGATGATAACATTAAATTGGCAATTGGCAATGTAGGCAATGCCATTTTTTTTCCTTGCCGTATTTCTAAAATGGCTGCTATCTGAAGTACTAGCCTGGAAGTACCCCTTTAAGGGAAAACAAATTAAACAGCCTAAATTACAAATTTTAAACAACAGATTGGCTAGGCGATTTGGTGAACTTACATAGTGCGCTTATAGACAATAGAGGGCCGCGAAGCGAATGCAGAAGTAATGTTCACCCTGTTACGAGTTGATGAATCACTGAAATGATTTTGGAAACATTATTTCAAGGTACAAAAACTCTTTAGTGTTGCTTTGAAATAAGGCGAATTGATGCTAGTAGTCTCTTCTGGCTCTTAGGGAACTGTTCTAGATGTGTAACCACAGCATTTCCATTTCGGTGCATGGCCCCATGCAACCCTGACCTTTGACTCCACAACCTTGAGCAAAGATCCTTAAAGGGATAGTTCGGATTTTAAGACACGAAGTTGTATGGGTTCCCTGTCAGCAACGTAGTGCATCAGCACTGACTTACCCCCGACAGCGTCCTGTGAGCCGAGATCCAGCCGGTTTTTGATCGTTTTTGATGCCGGACTATTTTCTTCAGCAAGTTTCTGGGGTCACGAAAGTAAAGTGTTTTTCTTCTCAAAACCATATGCGTTCAACAGAGTGATATATTTGCACCACAAAAACGTTGTCCAGCTGTCAGTAGCGCGCAGTGATAGGAATCGCGAAAAATAAGTAAGTGATAACGAGGTTTGAATTTTTCCTGGACAACGTTTTTGTGGTGCAAATATATCACTCTGTTGAACGCATATGGTTTTGAGAAGAAAAACACTTTACTTTCGTGACCCCAGAAACTTGCCGGACTACTGTCTTCAGCATCAAAAACGATCTAAAACCGGCTGGATCTCGGCTCACAGGACGCTGTCGGGGGTAAGTCAGTGCTGATGCACTACGTTGCTGACAGGGAACCCATACAACTTCGTGTCTTAAAATCCGAACTATCCCTTTAAAGCGGAGCAAGATACTTCGTCGCAGTTCATGTCTATGGGCGCAAAACGGGGATCACTTCCTCTGCATAAAGGGGTGTGTCATGCCCATATCCTTTAATGGAACCATGGAGGTATTATAAGAACTGGAGAAAGTGAACAAGTCCCGCCCCCATTCATTTCAATGGGAATGCTAGGCTAGTGAAAATTGCCAAAATTGAACGATTTTTTCAGGCTTCAACATGGCGTTTCAAGGGGCTTGTTTCCGGTGCCGTTTTACTTAGCCAATTAAGTGCCAGGTTACCGATTGACGTAAAGTACAGAAGGAGAGCTCGTGCCCACACTAAGCTCGTACATGAGCTGAGAGTGGAACAGCCACCAATCAGCATGAGGAAAACGCAGGGAAAACGGCACCGGACATGATGTATTTCTGGAAAATGGCGACGAGGAAGTGCTTTGCTAATCGGCGAAGCTAATCAGTCAAATCCTGACCCCCTGAATGGAACAGCTCTGCATAAAGGGGGATTTTGCCCCCCCCCCCCCCCTCCCCCTCCCTCTGCGATTCGGGAATAGACAACATGACTCTTACAGTCTGTTCTAGGACACCCCAAAGGTGTTTGATGATGTACATGTAGACCCTGTGCTCTGAAAGCCAGTCAGGTTCTTCCACAGCAAAATATACTAAAACATTTTTAATGGACCTTGGTATGTGGCCTGATGGGGTGATAATGGCCTAATGGCTATTTTTCAGATGTTAGGTTTGGGTTGGTAAAGAAAACACACAATGTTTCAGAATAATGGAGACTTTTTGAACAGTCCGGTAATATGATTCCAACTTTTCGGAAACCCTTTTTCCGTTCCAGAATGACTGTACCCCAGTGCACAAAGCAAAGTGTCATTACTGAAGCCCAAAATATATATATATAAGTACTTCAACTTCATCCTACCCCACCCTCCTCCAGAGAGCTACTCATCTTCAGCAGGACTGACGAGGCGGTGGAGTATATGTCCACAGTACAGAAAAATAAATAAATAAATGAAAGGAGCTTTATAGATAATGAAAGGCACATTTTCAAATGTCCCTGTTTTCCTTGCATATGCAGAGGCAGCAAACATGGCGACAGGGTTGGGGAGATTGGAGGAGCCGCTCATGCCTACAGGGTGGGGAGATTTGAGCTGCTCGGCACGCCGCTCAGAGGTGAGACGGAAGAAAGGTCGAGAGGAGTGATGGCTGATCGTTCTCCGAGAGGATTGTTCTCTAATCTGCTGCTCCGTATAGCCGAGGAATTCCCTTTCTCCTCCTTCCCTCCAGATGTGAAAAATGACTTCCTGAATTGTTGTGACGGTCGGAGCGATTGCTTTTCTAAAACAATGTGCAGCCTTTTTTTTGGATGCCATATCTATTCATCAAAAAGCTGAGGGCAGGACGTGGCACAACACGACATATTACATCAAGATGCGTTTACACACAATTTGCTGGTGCCTTCAGGAAGTTCACATGAATAACCAAAATTACATCTTTGTAACTTTGAGGGAAAATAGATGTCACGAAAATGGTGCAATGCAATGGCAACATGCAACATCACACTGAAACACCCAGCAATATATCACTAATTAACATTTTGTCTTTGGGTGAACTTTTGTTTACCACGGGAGAAATGTGTGAGTGTGATGTGTGTCTCTTGTAAACCTGGGCCTGATCAGCCATTGCTGTCCCTGGCTGAGACACAAGCCGCGGCGCTTCAGTGAGCCTCATCCTCCTGAAATGAGATTTCCTGGACTCTAATTGTGCTGAGTGCATCATTGTCATTTGTCCTGTTCAACGCCCGCAGAGGAAGGGAGAGAGAGAGAGAGAGAGAGAGAGAGAGAGAAAGATTTCTTCATAGGAGTCTTTTGAGGCTTATTGAAAACATCACACACACACACACACACACACATACAGCTTGAGAGAGAGAG
>NC_085003.1:30681220-30706220 GCF_963854185.1 Sardina pilchardus
GCATGGGATGGTGTTGGGCAGTGCGGGGTGGCGTAACATGGCGTGGTATGGGGCGGTGTGGGGTGACGTAGTGTGGCGTAATATGGCGTGGTATGGGGCGGTGTGGGGTGGCGTAGTGTGGGGTGGGTAAGTGTGGGGTGGGGCAGTGTGGGGTGGCGTAGCGTGGCGTGGGGAAGTGTGGTGTGGGGCGGTGTAGGGTGGCGTAGCGTGGAGTGGGTAAGTGTGGGGTGGGGTAGGGTGTTGTAGCGTGTCATGGGGAAGTGTGGGGTGGGGCGGTGTAGAGTGGCGTAGCGTAGGGTGGCGTGGGGTGGGGTGGGGTGGCGTGGGGTAGTGTGGGGTGGGGCTGCGCACGGAGTCCCGTTACAGCAGATTGATGGCGGGGCGTCTCATGCTTTATTACACCTCGCATCCTTTTTATGACTCCCCTCCATCTCTCAGCGGACAACACACATATTTCTCCCTAAGTGTTCCTAATATTTTTTTTCCTCTCTCACTCTCTCTTACTCTCTCTCTTACTCTCTCTCTCTCTCTCTCTCTCTCTCACACACACACACACACACACACACACACACACTCACGGTCTCTGCTCATCTTCGGTTCTTTTCTCCTCCTCCTTGTGTAAAGCGTGGCCACAAAAGAGGAAGAAGGTGTTGTCAGGCCCCATAAAGTCAGCCATTTGATTACAGGTGGCGTAAAGGAGCACTTCTCCGGGCTGGGGGAAACTTCTTCCTGACGCCACAGACACACAGGCCAGAACCACGTCAGCCGTTAAAGGTTGCCTTGACACGGGGTCCGTTTAACTGGACCGTACCCGATTACGATTACTCCCTCCTGGCCCTGATACAGCTGCTCTCTGTTCACACACATTTGTGTTTTTATGGACCTGGGTCCGTTGATGTCATAAAAACTGGCGTCTATTGACCAATATCGCTTAGCAACATCTCAAAAACGGCAGTTTATTTCCTGGTTTTGAAACAGCTAGGCTATTCCATCTGTGGGGGGGGGGGTGGGGCTGTCTAGGAACTGATCCCTGCTCCAGGCTACCTACATACTCACACTCACTCCAGCACCACCAGCAGACCATGACCCTTAGCTTTGGTCTGTGTGTGTCTGTGTGTGTGTCTGTGTGTGTGTGTGTGTGTGTGTGTGTGTGTGCGTGGTGTGTGCCCAATCCTTGGACAGTAGGCCTGCTCTCTGGCGCCTCTGGCATCTGCAGCAGTAATATGCATACAATACACCACCATCCTACGACAATAACCCTTTCAGTGGCCTCCATTAATCACCACTGTTTGGCCTGGCCAGTGCTGGACAGCGCTGGGCTTATATCAGAGGCCCTAATGCCCCTGCTATCGACGGGAACCAGCTGCGTGTTCTGTGAAGTTAGCAATAACCTGACACACGCTGGCCGAACAAATAAGTCATTCAATGTTACAGCACCAGAATTGCACTCAGGATTTTTTGCATGGGGCCTGTGGAGAGGCTGTTGCTTTCCAACAGCAAACGACAGGTAACAACTGTGAAGAGGCAAAAGTGTGCTGGGGTACTGCAGGGAGATGATGACGATCCAGTGGTGTGTGTGTGTGTGTGTGTGTGAGAGAGAGTGTGTGCGTGCGTGTGAGTGTGTGTGTGTGTGTGTGTGTGTGTGTGTGTGTGTGTGTTTGTGTGGAGGGCGGCAGCGAAGGATGACTTCTGTCTGAGGACACGGAGGGATTTTACAGGAAAGATATGGGCTGTGGTTTTAACAAGATTTCTCGCCGGTTCACAGGCGTCCTCTTCCACCAGTAAACAGGCTCTGCGTCCTCAGACCAGATGGTGAGGGACCAATCACGGAAGCCTTCCAAGGGTTTGAAGTGTTTAAACAATACTAGTCAGTCAAGTCAGACACCAAATTGCTGACAATGTGTGTGTATGTGTGTGTGTGTGTGTGTGTTTGTGTGTGTGTGTCAGTTTGTATGGAGGCATGCGTGTATACGCAAAAGAAGGGAATTGGGAAAGGGAAGGAGAGAGAGAGAGAGAGAAGAAAGAAAGAAAGAAAGAAAACCTAATCTTCATCTTTGGTAACTATAAGCTAACCGATCGACAAAACTTCATCAGGCACTCCAGTAGCAATATGGCAGCACTGGGCCCCTTGGCAACATTATTTACAGGCATTGATTCAAGACAGGGGAGGTCGAACAGATGGCTTCATAGTCACTGAGTTACTGAACATGCCCTGATTGCCATAAAGTATTGTTATAGCCAGGAATAAATTAGACTGATAACCATAAAGCATTCTTATTGGCTCTGATAATTCTGACTGCCCATGACAATTAAACTTCTATTTAAGAGGACAGAAGCCTTGCACTGCGTCACAGTGATACACACACACGTGCACACACACACACACACACACACACACACACACACACACACACACACACACACACACTCACACACTCTGTGTGTGTGTGTGTGTGTGTGTGTGTATGCAAAAAACATCAACAGCAATAAACATGGCTGATTCATGTGTAAAAAGAGATTTAAACAAGCACAGAGGTATACATAGACACTCACACAAAGACACACACACACACACACTCACACACAATCAGACATCTCATTCTAATCAATTTTTCTCATTTCCAGCGTCTTAAGTAAGCTCTCAGAGGGAATTCAAACTAAATAGAGAGAGCAAGAAAAGAGGGAGGGAGGGAGAGAGCGAGAGAATGAGTAAGTGAAACAGAGAAAATGGGCAGATAGAGAGTTCAGGTTGAGTTTACGTGAGAGCGAGACAGGGAGAGAGAGAGAGAGAGAGAGAGAGAGAGAGAGAGAGAGAGGAAGAGAGAAATCCCAACTATGAAATAGTGTCAAAGTTCATTACGTGAACTTGCCATTGCATGTGGAGCCGCAAATAACTGTTTTCAGGATCTGAAGTGATTTTCATTAAAGATGCGCTGTGAGAGTTCTCTACTTCCCCATCCCCACCACACACACACACACGCCCACCACACAAACACACACACACACACACACACACACACACACACACACACACACACACACACAAACACACACACACACACACACACACACACACACACACACACACACACACACACACACACACACACACACACACACACAAACACACACACACTCCCGCTACGGCAATTTAAAAGCTGCTCCTCAGCGAAAGTGACAGCTTACAGATGAAATTAAGGCCACGCTGGTGTTTATATTCCCGCCTAACTGCTTCCCTAGTCACCACCCCCTCACACATACACACACACACACACACACACACATACACACACACACACACACACACACACACACACACACACACACACACACACACACACACACACACACACACACACACACACACACACACAATCCCCTCTTTTCCTGGCCTTATCACAGGAAGTGGAGCCCTCTGTCGTATATATAAATAAAAGCCGACGACACAGTCAGAGTCACACAGAGGTTAGTGCCAGGACACAGGGGATATGGCAGAGCATAGGCCTGCCTGTCTCTCACTACACTGGGTGTCAATCATCCACGTTCTGTCCTTTTAAAGCTTTTAGATAGCAGTGCACTTTGGCCGTTGACAGGTTAGTTAAAAATAAGATGCATCCAGTGCATTGTGTGGTCTCCAATGATTCAGCCTTGTTTGACAGCAGAAGAAAACACTTAAGGGCACAGCTTCAGATGTTCCCACAAGCACAGGTGAGCCCAGGTGCAATCCTCTGGTAAGCCATTGTCTTGTTCCTCCCATTGTGTCATCAATCCACCTTCTGAGACAATGGCGGTGGACGGCTAAATTTGGAGGATTTTCTCCTCATCACCCATCCCAGGGGGGGAAGAGAGTCAGAAAGGCAGAGAGTGGAAAATAGTGAAAATAAATAAACAAAATAAAATAAACAGTGGTGGAGAGAAAGAAAGAGAGAAAGAGAGGGGGAGGGTGGGAGTGAAAGTAATCGAGAAATAGAGAGGATGGAAGACAGAGCAAAGAGAGAGGGAAAGAGAGATGAAGAGAGAAAGGATGGGATGTGTTTTCTTTCCTGGCTGTTCTTTAGAGTGGTTTTTATGTGGCTTATTTAGCGTGTAAACTCCGCAGAGGATCCCTCCGCCACCCCACCCCACCACACCACACCCCACCATGGCCACCGTTCCCCTCCCCAGCTCTGAATCTGATTAGATAGACAGCACGCCCACAGCATCTCCTGTGATAAATTAGTCCCAATCATCAGCATGCATGCTTTTTCTTGTCCATGGGGTATACTTTCAGATGGAATTCATTTGAAAATTATCAGTTTTTGTTTACACATTTCTGACAAGAACATAGCACTAATTAATCTTTTTTGCGCAGAGGCGATGTGTGAGTCCATTTGCATGTCTTTCTTTCTTTTCTTTCATTCCTTTTATTCTTTCTTCCTCCCTTTCTTCCGTAACACCATGTATGACACCATGTTGATACTTCAGCAGATACTGAGACGAGGCCGGGAGTAATAGCAGGAAGGTGTGGTAATTTGAGCTTGAGCGACAATGTGAATGTGGAGCATGATGAGATTGGTAATGGACTCTTCAGCCTGATGATTAAGCCATAATAACTCTCCTTCTCCCCATTAATTCGTCTTGCTCCTCACTCCACAATATGCTTTTTTTTACAATTAACAGAGTAATTGTTTGATCTCGACAAAAGAGCGAGGGAGGAAGTGTGCATGGCGCGGCGGAGGATATGGATAATGCGGGACCTTACACCAGAGGGGCAGATCCTATCGACCCGCCATATTAATCATCGGCAGTGTGACAAATCCGCTCAAGCCGCACTCTCTGTGCCCCATTTTGCTGTTTCTAAAGCGCACTTTAATGACTTCCATTCAGCCGGGTTTTTGGGCGCTGTCGTAAAACCATCATGAGCCAACGTTTAGAAAGAAATATAAGAGGTTTATAGGAGGCACACAAGAATTTATCTAATCCGAACCCCTGCCATTACACGTCACTGCTGAAAAAAAACAAACAGCTATAGAAACCTTTATGCTGGTAGCTGGTTTTAGCTGGTCTTTGCTGGTTTTCTTTAAGCTCTTGCTGGTGTAGCTGGTTAGGCCACCAGTTGGACATGCTGGTGTGACCATCCGGGGAAGCTGGTCTTGCTGGTGTGACCAGCCTGTCGTGTGGGATGCAGCTGGTGTAAGATGATCATGCTGGTGACCAGCCTGCCAAGCTTGACATTGTTGGTGTAAGATGCTCACACTGGTTTGCTAGAATGACCCATAAGCTGTCATGGCCAGCTAAACCAGCAATGTAGACCAGCAGCACCAACTAAAATGACCAGCTTGAGGTGGTATGACAAGCGACACCAGCTGAATTACCATCATAAACTGGGTAAAGCAGCTGAAGGTATGTTTTCGTAAAATTTCGAGTTTTGCTGATCTACAGTAGCTGGTCAACCATCATAGAGTGGTCAAACAAGCTGGTTAACAAGTTGGTCAACCAACAAACCTCCTTAAGCTGGTCATGCTGCTTTTTCAGCAGGGACGACCAACTTAATCTGGCAGTTAAACGAGCAAGGTAGACCAGCAACACCAACTAAAATGATCAGCTTGAGGTGGTATGACAAGCAAAACCAGCTGATCAGGCTGTTTTTTTTTCAGTAGTGTATACTGTATGTTCTTGTGTTTCCACAGGGGCTTTGGTTTTCAGGCTTGTTGTAGTTCCGGATTATTTTCGGGGAAGGATCGCTCCGTTCCTTTCACCGGGACACTGAGACACGGAGAAAGGTAGGCAGATGACACATGGAAAATGGCAGGCAAACCTGAAGCTGGAAGAATTTGCACCTGAATGTATTTTTTTGGGGGGGGCCTTGCGTAACTGATGTACTAACAAAGAGTGTGTGTGCAGGTTCCCATGGACGCACATTTCTCCTGCCTCGCTTATTCACATAGCAAGTGTTCTTTAAAAGCCCGCACTCAAACTATTCAAGAATAGCGTCGTGCCAAGGAGATATGGAGAGAAACATGTTTTTAACAGACACAACATGAAGTGGTATTTGTTCACCTGAAAAGCTGTTCAAGCAGCCAGTAAGTCTGGCTTCCACTGAAGAGAAAGCAAATTCTGCCCCACATAGTTACACAATGTAGTATGTTGGTACAAAGTCGTGATATGTCAGTGCAGTAATGGACAGCAGTAAAACACAACCTGAAACATCTTGTGAAAACAAATAAGGAATGAGTGTAATGATTGTGTTTTTGTTTGTTCTAGGTGAATTTGAACATGGTAATGATGTCTCAAGTATCTAGGAAATTATCATAGACAGTATCTCAACAGTGTCAAGTGCTACATCAGATTCAGACAGGCACTAAGGACTGAGCCAATGACCCTGTCATATCTTATACTTTTCAAAAGAGAACGATCTCAGACCACATGATCTTTTCATTCACCATTGCTCCTCACAACATAGAAGAACCGCATCATCTGTCGTCTCACTCTCTGTTCTCATGAGACCTTGAGTATGGCTGTTCTGAGACATGGAGTCTGCAGCAAACTCAGATCTCTATAACCTATTATCTGTTAGCTTCCCATTCATCACAGTACATGAGTACATGAAATTCATCATTAGTGCATCATTAGTTGCATCTGTTGGCGCATGCTGTTTCCTTCACACTGAGGAAAGAATTAATAACAACATTTGTTTTTGTTCTTGTTAAGTTTTCAGTAGTATTACAGTTTTTTTCAATCGCTAACAAGCGTTTGTCCATTCAGTTGACACATTGTCAAAACTCTAAACACAGTTAGCACAGCATCGGTCTTTTGTGGCCATACCATTCACACATTTCATGTTGTTTTCACACAGTATGCAGTCAGTGAATACATGTTCACAATGCTTACATTTTCTTAACAGACAAACTATACCTCCCAACAAAATAATGGATCGTTTTTGCATTATTTTCGAATGTTAACACACAACATCCCACAATAGTTAAAACAATATTACAAACCTTAGATACAGTATAAAAACCTCTGCTTCTGCAATGTTAGCAATACAAAAGCAATATATCTCAGCTGATAATAAACAAACAATCGAATAATTGACACACAGATGATTTATGTTGGGTAAATTGGGCCAACCACAGCTGATTCCAGTCTATCTTAGACTCAGTGGCAGGGTTTTTTTTCTCTCTATTACACTTACACAGTAAAAAGAGGAGGTGATATTTTTGGAAGCAGAAACAGAAACAGACAAATACTGTAATGTCTGGACGAGGAAGAATAAGAGTAAGGGGCCTAGAGAAGAGCAGGCCCAGTGGCAGAAGCACTGAGAGGAGCAGGTGCAGAGATTAGACACAGTATTGTGCTTTTTTTGTTCACCCCCTTTTTATCTGGGCTTTTTGCTGTTGTTTTTTGTTCAGAATGCTCTTGTGTTTCATGGATATTTTGTTCACTGCAATGCTTTACAGTAAAACTTTTTCTGTTCTAACATAGTCTACTGTAAACAGTATTTATATTCTAACATAGTCTACTGTAAACAGTATTACAGTTTTTTTTGATTGCTTTGATGCAGAAGTCGACTCAAAAAACCATGTTTCAAAACTCTTAACGCAAAGGCCTAAACAGTGGCACCAATGGTCAAAATGACTCATTTTGCCTGCAAAAAGCTCTAACTCCTCCAAAACATTTAAAATATGGACCAAAGGCAAATTTTGCCCTCAAACAACACAATTTGCACACAAGTGCATAAGCGCTTCCAATCAGTCATTAGACAAGGGGCATCAAAATACAAAATTCAGCTCTCAATGTGAATCAGTGTTGCATTACTGGTCAGCAGCTTACATATCAGTGCCAATTTGCTTTCTTGCAAAAAATAGATCCAGAATCATATACAATGATTTTTCAAATGTTATTGAATGCAGTATTCATTCTTTTTCTTTTTTGAGATTGTGGCTAAGAAATGAAATATTCCAACAGAAACCACATATATAGTATGAAAGAAAAAATCCAGTAAAATCCATCACTGTGTAAGACATAAGGACAATAAAGATAAAATGTCTGTACAATAAAGAAAAAAATCACTTCTAGTCAATTCTTACTCTCACTCTCATCTGCCTTGACCATCCATGCTTGCAAGTTACAACACACAACATGGCACCTTTTACAGTAAGCCTGCAGACTGATTGCAAATTGAAAAGTTTTGTGAAGCAGTGTCAAACAGGTGTATGGAAGCATATGAGTTCCAAAATTCAAATGAGAATGCATTCTGCAATATGCAATTCTAAAAGAAATTACATTAAGCAATTGCCAATTCATTATGCAATTTAATATCGTAATTTGCAATACTTTCTTTCAAAATGCATTTTAATATACAAAGTGACAATGCAATCATCAAATCAATTTGATTTATTTTGGTTAAAAATTTGAATAAACATGGATTGAATTGCATTCCATTTTGCCATGGTACTTTAGTCTCAAAATTCAAATGGCAATTCATTTTGCATTTCAATTTTCAATATTCAGTTTCATCTTTTAATTGTCAATTACTTTTGCAATGTAATGTTCAAAATTCAATGTAGATTTAATTTTTTTTTTAATTTTTTAATTTATTTAATTTTTTTTTGAAAATGTTTTTAAAAAAAATATTGAAAACATTTTGAATATTTTTTGGCAAAAAGTTTTGCCCGGTTTGCAGAAATAGCGGCGCCGTTATTGCATAGCACTTTGTCACGCTCTTTGTGTCTCAAAATTCAAATGGCAAACGCGATTCCAAAACACATTGGAATCTGTCAGTCGCCCTTCACCCATGGCGGGAACTACGTCACGTCCGTGTGGTTCTACCACAGCCCGTCTTCTCTAGGTTAAGTGTCTCTGGTTCTACCCAGCTAGCTTTAGCAATGGAGGAGTTAGCTGCAGCTCTAATGTCTCTGGCCGACGATATAGAGCATAACCGTGTTGGCGAGTCTGATGCCAGTGACAGACTCCGAACAATGGAAGACAGAGTGGGGGATCTATCTCTACTCGTCCCATTTAACGTAAACCTGGTCCTTGCAAAGATTTCGGAGGCTTTGCATACTATGGGTGCTAGCCATAGGATAGGGAGACCCTCTATCGACATTTCACTGGAGGGAGTTGAGGGTTACTTGTCCCATGGGCTTAAAGTGAGGGAGATTGCTGAGCTTTATGGGGTTAGTAGGTCGACGATCCATCGGAAAATGCAGGAAAATGGACTCAGGTGAGTTTTGTGTACCAATAACTGGTTGTTGTGCTTATAAGTTAGAACTTTCAGTGTTATTGCGTATAGCGTTTCGCTATGCTAATTTTTTTTTTTGCTGTGTCTGTAGTGTCCGAGTAACGTTGCTGTCTGGGGTGAGGGTGGGGTTGGGGGGTAGAAGAGTGGTGCAGGACAGTAAGCTACTGGTGCAGGACAGTATTGTTATGTCGACCAACCATACATGCTAGGTCAAATTGTAGATCCTATTCTTCAGTGGTTCCGTGTTGGTGGAATGAGTTGCCCAGTGCTCTCCGTTCCAGCATCAGCTTTGGATCTTTTAAGAGGGGTCTTAAGGCATATTTGTTTAATATGCACTTAGTCCTTTGAGTTTGTGATGTGTTATGGTTTGTATAATAGTATTGTTTTGTTATAATTTGTCCATTGATAGAATTTGACATTTATTTTGCTATTGTCCTTAAATTTAGCCATACCATGCTTTAGTTATTATTATTATATATAATTAACTGAGTGACTTATTTGATTGCTATTCTCATTTCACTGTTTTATTTCTCATTAGGTTAGTGCTTAAAATTATTGTTTTACTGATAATATTACTATTCTCCCTAGTTTGTAATTGTTCACTGTTAATTTAATTTGTATTGTTATTTATTTGTATGTCGCTTTGGACAAAGGCGTCTGCTAAATAACCATAACCATAACCATAACCATATTCAGGACAGTTGAGGGGTGGCACGAACCACCAACAACAACACAGTGCAGTTTTTACTTGACCGCATTTCGTTCTATAGTAATGCGCTAGCACAAAACTAGCAGTGGCTCCGCTTTAACCCTCTCTGGCTGCGTCTTGTTGTTGCTTGGCGACCATTCATATGGAGGGAATATATTTCTTGGCGGAAGAATGATTATCTATGAATACATCGTTACTTTTTCGTTGCTGTGCCTTTGTTTCATGAAATCTTGCTAGATCGATGTGGTAACCGTTTTAGAAAAGCAATAAGCCACTCGAGTCCGTGCGTTATACTGTATAATCGAACAGCTAAGGGGGGTTTCGCGTCGTGCCTAACAACGCCCCTTAGCTGTTCGATTATACAGTATAACGCACGGCCTCTCGGGGCTTATTGCTTAACTATGGTTGTGTTCCTTGCTGATCAGTGTGGTGAAGGGGGGTGGGGTGGGGAATATAAAGTGCTGTAAATCAGGCGTGTGCATGTATTTTTATGTGTTATGATTTGTGAGTGTAGAAGGGTGGATGTCATTATCTGGCTGCTATCGTAATGTAATGGGTTTAGTATATAAGGTCTTACTTCCAGAGTTTTGTGTGTGTGTGTGTGTGTGTGTGTGTGTAGTATGGCAGGTATAGTAACTGTCTGGGACTATGTATGTCCAACAGCTGTAGTTTAACATGGGAACAGCAGTCTAACTCATCAAGGACATATATTTTTCAAGTGTGTCTGCCAGGTATTCCGATATGACAGACACCCAGCTGGATGCCCTAGTTTTGGAGATACACAGGATCCACCAGTGTGGATATCGCATGTTACGCTTTCATCTCCAGGGAAGAGGTCATCTGGTACAAAGTGTGTTCACTTGCCTCTTTTCAAAAGTATTGCCACCTTAAATATTGATTGTCTTCTTGGTTTAAGCAGAGTGTGATATGTGTGATTTCCTGTTTTATGTGAAGTTCACAGAGTACGACAGTCCTTAAAAAGAGTGGATCCAGAGGGTACTGAAATGAGAGCACTGGCCAACCGCACTTTACATCGGCGACAATATTCAGTTCCTGGGCCCAACTGTATGTGGCACATAGATGGAAACCATAAATTAATACGGTAGGTGAATAAATATCAAATAATTCAGTCAACTCTGACAGGAATTATGTTAACTCATTCAGGCTTTTATCTTAACTTTTAGGTGGCGAATTGTTATCCACGGTGGCATAGATGGCTTCAGCCGCCTGGTGGTGTTTCTGTCAGCAGCCACCAACAACCGTGCCACAACAGTCCTTGATTCGTTTCTTGGAGCTGTCCGGCAGTATGGTATGCCATCTCGTGTCAGATCAGATAAGGGAAGAGAAAATATAGAGGTTGCATCGTTCATGGTGGAAAACCGGGGGCCAAACCGCAATTCCCATATAACTGGGAGGAGTGTACATAACCAAAGGTAAGTTGACTAAGACATTTTATTCTAACACTCACCACCACGGTGATTTGGATTTATTCAACTCTTATTTACTTTGAATTGGCCATTTTTTGGTCATTGGAGATAGCAGTGAATGACTATGATTGACTGTTCTAAGCAAGTTAATGTAGCCCAAGAGTAGCCTGTCTTTCAAATGTCTTTCTATATGCAGTATTGTATCTTAAATGTAGTACCACTTTAATCCATGGTGAAACATTGTTTCATCTTGTTATATACTGTATATATACGGCTGAAATAATAATAAAATGTGACTTGACTAATCTGATTTTATTTCATTTAATTTATTTTTCAGAATCGAACGCCTCTGGAGAGACGTATACACACAAGTGCTCAATCTTTTCCACACTCTTTTCCATGAAATGGAAGCATCATGGATGCTTGCTCCAGACAATGAAATCCACCTCTTTGCTCTCCAATGGGTTTTCCTGCCATTGATCCAGTCACCTCAGACATTTCCAAGATGCATGGAATTTACACAGCTTAAGAACTGAAAACAGCCAGTCGCCTTACCAGTTGTGGCTACGGAACATAGATGCTGTTGTTGATCCCCCAGAGGTAAGTTCAAGTTGAAGTTTATTGTCATAAAAATAATTTATAAGTAATGACATTCTTTGTGCTCAAGTGTTCATTCAACTACAGAAACAAATTAAAAAGAAAATAAATAAATGTGTGTGAGGGCAAGGGAATCCTAAGGGCAGGCATGCCTACACTGCATACCATTGGCTGCCAAGCACAACAACTTTGACCACTGGATCTCTGTCCACATATTCTTGTGATTAAGCCAACCTCCTTGTATGCATCTCAGTCCATAGCTATTTACCACTTACTGTTTGGTACAATTTTCTAAGGTTGACGACCTGTATGGTGCAAGCATGGATGGTCCGGACCTGGAAGACCTGGCAGGAGTTGACATCCCGGAAGTCCAGTTACCACGTGACCTGACCGCTGAGGAGCTCAGAAGACTGCCTCACAGAAATGTTCCACTCAGTGAGGCGGTTGTTGTTTACAGCTCAGTTGTGGGACAGTTACAAGAAATATTGAACGCAGTCTAAAGTTTTAATTAGTGAATAGTTAGTCGGAAAAAGTAATGAATTACTTCAACTTTCACTTTTTGTAACACAACTTTACAACTGATTGCTTTACCTTTACCTTGATTGATCTTGATTTATGAAATAAAATGTGTACCCCCCACACACCAACCCCACAATATGTAAGCTTTAAGATACCACAATATAACGTAGTAAAAAAACACATTTTGTTTAATGTGTCATTTCATAAAATCACAAATCATTTGACATTTTTTTGTCAACACTTCAGCCAGAAATTACATAACGTGTCAGAAATTACATCTTTGGCATGACATGTCATAATGTCAGATCACATCTTGTGCATAACGTGCAAGAAATAGCAACTTTTGCATAACGTGTCAGAAATTACATCTTTGGCATAACATGTCATAATGTCAGAAATGACATCTTGTGCATAACGTGCAAGAAATAGCAACTTTTGCATAATGTGTCAGAAATTACATCTTTAGCATAACATGTCATAATGTCAGAAATGACATCTTGTGCATAACGTGCAAGAAATAGCAACTTTTGCATAACGTGTCAGAAATTACATCTTTAGCATAACATGTCATGATGTTAGAAATTACATCTTTTGCATAGGAACTGTCAACTACACTCTTCCAAATCCGTAATCGGTGCTACTCACTGCTGCAGAGAGGTTTTGGGAAAATTCAGCATAGGAACTACAACTGGAAGGGATTTTCAGTGTGGTGAAACATGTGGATGCCACTGGAAATGTCAGGTCCTTTTCGACGGAGACGTATAATTCCTCTGGCAGCACTGCCCACCCCGTCCAGAACTCCACTAGGTGTCTAAGTTGAACGGAAGAAGCTAAGGAACAAAGACAAACACAAAGGCTAATTTACAATTTATCAAGTCTTGTGACCACCTAAATTACCCTTCCCACATTGTCACGAAGGTATTAAACCTCAGAACCTCATCTCAGAATGAAATCCAATTCACACATCCTGTCCTGTCTGGTACAAATTGATCCCAGTTGTACTACTCTATTACCAATTGAGGGTGGTGGTATTGCACAGCGATTTAGCTGTAACTAGGGAAAATAAAGTCATAAACTTAGATGACACTTCAGATGAGCGTTTGCACTGTGTTGTACGTGTACGATGGTAAAGAATGCTAACTTTTGTCTCCAGGCATATCAGAAATGCCAATGTAAAATAGTAGAGTAGCTCCCGGTCACACTGATTTTGTCAAAGTAGCTTTTGGAAGAAATTAGGAGACCACTGATTTATATGATGCAGGTTAATTCCTCACCTGTGTCTATGTACTGCCGCAAGAAAGCTGAAGCACTGCAGTAGGAATCTATCTCGTCCTCTTCGTCACTGTCTGGTTCAGGCCAGATTATTCTCTCAATAACCATCTAGAAGGCAGAACAAAGTACTGTATAAAGCACTGGTACTCAGAGGAACTAGGGCATCGACAGGATAATGGTTAAAACATTTAACAACATTCAGCTGACTTGTTCATAACAGTGTAATGTTAATATCAGTGCAATAACAGTGAAGCCAACCTAATTTCTAGCAACATTTCTAATAATTCCTGAAGTACCTCTCAACTTAATTTAATATATCTTTCCACCCTACAGGTTAGCCTACTTCAACAATGACCGTTGGCATGACAGACTACCTGTGCTTCCATCTCTGCCTCTGCAGACCTGGAAAACAGGACAGCTACCAGATCCGGGCGTTCTTTCAACATCTTTAGAACCCCTGTGTCCTTAAGACCTGTCCTAAGCTGAGCCATTTGCCTGGCACGTCGCACAATTACCTTCAGGAAGGAAATAGCACCAAAATGAACATTTCTGCCATTACAGAAAATCAGTACACATTTACTACACATAGAAATAAAATCTAATAAACTATTTGGTAATTCAATTAGTCATGATTGTACCCCATGATGGAGGATTTGCGCAGACAGTAATCTACGACTCTCCTCAGTATAAACTGGCATGTCCCAGCTGAGGGCCAAGTTGTTGATTTGATCGATTTCTTCAACTGTCAAAACAGTCTGACTTTCAAGCTATTAGAAACCAATTACACAACATCAGCCAACAGTCATCATACAGAGATACAGATGTACAAGGGCAGCACAAAGTCAACACTGATACTTACAAGGCAGACTATATCGGTTATATCGGTGTCAGGACAGTCTTTAATTTCCACGATAGCATCCTCTTCTTTGTTCTTGACTAGCAGAGGGAAGAGACACTGACCCAAGCCATGCAAAAGTGGACCTTCGTTAAGAAAGGAATGGCCAATAATCCTCCCAGCCACCCGGAACAAATCACCATTCATGACTGGCAGGGAAGTGGATGGGACCAGGTGGTCAGCTTCCCCAACAAAAAAGAGTGTTTTGCCCCCAATGTTGTCTATGGATAACAAAAGCACAACACTTACATTCACATATAATCAGTAAATGTTTAACATTTACATGGACAAGTATACAGGGAGGTTTGTCACATGCATTTGATAAGTAATGTAAAGAATGTGGTGAAACGGTCAGTTAATTTGCCTATTGTGCATGGGGGGGGGGATGGGGAGTTAGGTTAAGGTGGCGGTGGGAGAAAAGTGCCTTATTGATGACACAGTAATGAGCTGCTAATGCGGTGTTAGGAGAGGTGAACAGTGAGGTGTGTGTATGAGGGGATGAAGAGTCTTTAGTGATGGGAGTGGAGTGAGTGTGTGGTATGTGCTGGTATAAATGGAGTGGAGAGATAAGGCAGGTCCATGGTGCGGTGTGGAAGCATTGTGTAGAATGGTGTGGGTGCAAGACAGGTCCATTGAGTATAATGTACAACAAGTCAGGTGCATGTGTGTGGGATATACTGTATAGGGGCAATTCCACACAATCTATCACCAATTATGCGAATAATTATGTTACAGGTTTCATAAAATTTGTTCTACAACAAAGAGTGAATGTACACATTTTAAGCAATCATTCACATCATACCATACTTTGGCATTGTGCTGGTATTATGGACATAACAGTTTTGCGTGGAATTGGCCAAAAAGAAACGTGTGTGATATATAAAGTGCTGCAGTCAGGTGTGTGTGTGTGTGTAAGATGTGACCTACCAAGGTCTAAATGTAGTCCTGTTTGAATTTTTCTTAGGCAGAGGGACAAGAAAAATCTTTTCACCCCATCCCCTATTGCACAGTCTCCTGTTGAATAACATGCAATTTGAGGATTTGTTAGCAATATACACATTGGATAATACCCAAGGGACAAAACTGGACTGCTGCAAAAGGTTGTCATACAAAAATGAAATCTAGGATGTCCCAGGATCACAACCTGGGTGGACAACCCAGTCAACAAGCTGCTAATTGTGTGTTATCTGTTATATGTGCCTAAAATATATAGGTTAGGCTCAGCCTAGGCTATTTATCTTCCCGTATTTACCCATACGGTAAAGTCCAAACTTTAGATAAATAGGCTATTGCATACACTTCAGTGTATGATGCCTCATTTATATATTTGTGTTGCTGAAATGTAAATAATCATCTGAGGAATTTTTGTGGGGATATCTATTTGTTAAATGTTTTACCCTATTCACCCATAATTCATCCATAGACTTATAATGGGGCATAAAGAGGGTGATAACACACAAACAGCAGCTTGTTGACCGGGTTGTCGTTGGACGGGTTGTCCACCCAGGTTGTGATCCTGGGACATCCTAGATTTTATTTTTGTATGACAACCTTTTACAGCAACCCATTGTCTGTAAAACCCCATTTTCCCCCTGGGTATAACCAGTAGCTCTCAACCAACAGTAGGGATGCATTTTTTTTTACATACCCTTCAAGTGTACTTCGAATGGACGGGTCCAATCGACATTCGTCTGCTTGTAGAAGCTAATAATGGTTCTCTCCCTCTCTTCTTCAGAGTTGTTCATATCCAAGGCTAAGACCAGGGTGGGCCTTTGGTCTGCATCCTTCATTTTATGTGTCCGAAACATTTTGGCTGCGGTCTTCACATCTGGTTCAAGCTTCCATTCTAAGTTTTAAAAAAAGACAAAAGCAGAACTTCACTGGCATAGGAGATAAATGAGAAACATACGCACACAAAGTGCCTCTACTTTTTGCGCAAGCTTATGCAGGCAAGTGTAGTGGATGCCAGCTAGCTTAGCTGTTCGAATATGCAGTACATCTTGTTTATGAATGTTTATCAAAGACACAAAATAATCCAAGACAATCAAAACAGAATCATGCAAAGTCATGAGCTTAATGAAGATAAGCACCTTCAAATGAAATCTCTGTAGATGGTGTGGACGAAGAACCAGAGGTAGAGGGTGTGGACGAAGAACCAGCAGCAGCAGTAGAGGGTGAAGAGAGAGAAAAACCAGAGGTAGAGGGTGAAGAGAGAGAAAAACCAGAGGTAGGGGGTGTAGAGAGAGAAGAACCAGAGGTAGAGGGTGTAGAGAGAGAAGAACCAGAGGTAGAGGGTGTAGAGAGAGAATAACCAGAGGTAGAGGGTGTAAAGAGAGACAAAGAGGAAGAGGCAGGAGAGGACGAAGAGCAAGATTGTTGGTGTTCACTGTGATGACAGACAGACACAACAAATAATTACATAAAAAATTGCATAAATATGTATGGTGGTAGGAACAGAAAAGTGATGCTACAGTATACGATTATTAATGCTACATTAAACGGAAAAAGGGGGGAGTAAGAATAGCATCTTACAGGTATCTATGGTATCTATGGTAACAGCCCATTCACCATACACAAGACAAACACTACGTTCATGAGGCCTTGTATCTGGCCTGGAGACAATTGTCTAATTAGCTACTTGGAAAGCTACTTACATTTCGCAGGAATCAATGTGGTGCTGAATTTGGTCCATTGCCAAAGACTGTCCACAGTACACACAGTCGACTATACTTTGGGCACCAGGCTCTTCTGTCTGAGTGAGGTTCTGGAATGGGTTAGACAGACCAACAGATACATCTATCACCTGGAGAAATTGAATACAGCTTTCCTATTGGCTGACAGGGTGTGTGTTAATTAGCCCTTTTCACGTGATGTCAGACGAAGCGTTGCTGGGTATCCTCCGGCATGTCCAGCCGCCAAATACTACAGAAGAAGAAGAAGAAGTATTCATGGGTTTCATCAGGTCCCTTTCCACAGGTGTATACAATCAAGCACCTTGATTATCAATGCAGACTGCATGGTGCTTGATTGTATACACCTGTGGAAAGGGACCTGATGAAACCCATGAATACTTCTTCTTCTTCTTCTGTAGTATTTGGCGGCTGGACATGCCGGAGGATACCCAGCAACGCTTCGTCTGACATCACCGTGAAAAGGGCTAATTCTGTGCCTAAAAAGATGATCTGATGAAAAAGTCCAATCACTTAGACTAGTTACAAACCATCAAAAAGGCTGTTAAATTGATAGATATAAGTCCACATTTAGGGAGGCAAATTCGCTTTTGCGAAGTTCCTGGTAGTTTAGAGTGCGGAACAATAGTAAGGTACAGACAAAATTAAACAGCAATGCACATACTAATTCCATTCCTCAGTATGTTTAAAGATTCAAACTTCATCCAGGACCTCAATAGTTAAATTGAAAGATAAAAACGGTCATTCCAATTCAAGAAACCATATATACAGTAGAGGGCTACAATACAATAATTAAGAAGAACTATTTACCACTGTTACTATGTCTCTTTGGAGTGGTCTTGCATATAAAATGGCTTGGCCAATATTGGCCGATGTGCAAAGATAACGTGGGGTATATCCCTCGTGCGGACAAACGATTGGCACAAGCCATTTGGACCTCGAAGACCCTCTTGATCTTAGCAACTGGTACCCCCCACAGTCCCTCAAGGCAGGGTAATTTTGATGAAGGATGTTTGTAAATTGTTCAGCTGAACAAAACTTGTCTGTGAAAGATAAGAGTGCATTTCAGTGAGAAACTAACAATGACCATGATAACTTCTATACACATCAACATGTCTGAGTGGAAAAGAAAAGGCAGATGCAAGAATTTCATCAATTGCCACAGGGAATGTTAAATTGTTGCTTAACTGAAGTAGTCTGCTAATTAAAGGAGCATTGCCTGGTAATAAACCAGCCCCAAGTTGTTTCCCACTTTGTTTAAAGGGGACATATCATACCTCTTTTTAAACGAGGTTAGAATTGGTCTCTCCCAAATTGAGCCGTTTCTGGGCTGGCCACGCCTCCGGCTGCATGTATTGATTACGCTGCTCGTTTCACAGGTGAAAATGACTAAAACAGAGCCGGCATCCAACCACATGTTAGACCCTGGTGCTAGGGTTGTTCTATGCAAATTCCCTTAGTATGACATCAGAATAAGGGAGCCATCCAAATGACTCACAGCAGCATACTTTCTTGACACCAAAGTCTTTCTACTGATCTACAGAAAACGGATGGATGGGTTTTTTTTCGCGCTTGGAGTGTTTATAAGAACAGTAGAGGCCTAAATATGAACACAAAGGCCCGCAAAAAGTGAGTTTTGCATGATATGTCCCCTTTAAGTCTAAAAAGATTGGATCAGTCCTTGAGAGACAGCCTGCCTTGACTAATAGCATTCTAGCTCTGCATTCACAACCCCTCCCTCTGTTCGCTGATTGGACAGGTTAAAATGCCTCCCAAGACAACGAGCCCAGTGGGATCAGATTTAGACTAGCTCTGTAGGCAGATGATAATCGAGTGGTAGTGCATAGGAAAGCATGGCCAGACTAGGAGGCATCTAAAACTGTTGATTTCATATGGCCTAATTTCCTGTGAATTGCCAGCATACAATAATGGCAAATGATTATATATGAATGGCGTGAACAGTGCTTTGTTCGGTTACCTGGGAAGGTTATTCTTTTTTCTCCCAGTCCAGCCTTCTCCAATTCAAACCGCTCTGCTGGACTGGGGACCATTTCCTGCCGCCTTCCCACGAGACAGAAAAATCTATGCGTGAATGACTTTCGTCTCTGGGGAGTTCTATTCCGCTGTTGCGGCTGATAGGGCCGAAACATTCGAACAACCTCATCTGCAATATACAAAAAAGCAACAGATCAATCTTTATTACTCATCACGAAATAACAGAGACACTGCAGATACTAGCCACCCTGGCACCATATTAACCAGCCTAAATTCAATGAAATAGTTAAAATACAGCACAATATATAGTATGTCTACACATAGTATGACCTCAGGTCATTCTTTTGGGAGACTCCACCACACAATTTCCTGTACCAGAAAACCATCAGTGTACACGCAACCATCAGTGTACACAGGCGCTCACACATTCATACATGAACGGGAATGACAAAAATGACAGAAAAAGTTTGAGAACCACTGGTGTGAGGTGACTGGTTTAGCTCTGTTATTTGGACCTGGGTGATGCTGTTCTTTGTGTAAAGGGGCCCTTTTTCTGTATTCCCTAGTGCCACAAGTTGATTGGTAGCAAGAGTCAACCAGTGATGAAGGGATGCGCTCACCTGAAGGTAACACGCAGGCACAGAACAGAGTCTGTAAAACAACTTAAATTGCTTACAAAGTTGACACACAGACACTCAGTGCGGTTACATGACCAGTTCGGTCTAGTCATCTAGTCTACTAGCTTTCTTAGTCAACAACTACATACAGTCACGTTAGTTTGACCCGAGAGCATGGTGGCTAGCTAGCAGGTCTCTTTAGATTAAAGACAATATTTCTACTATTAATTAATACTATAATATTTCTTCTGCCTGTTTCGGTTTTAATATGGGTAGGAAGAAAAGTCTCTGTGGCCCTGTGATGTTAGGCCTTGGTGTTCTAAGACCCTGCATAGGCGTCTGCACACCCTCTGAACACCCGCCCATCCCCCCAACTTCCACCGCCCGCCACCATGTACGCCTTTATAGACAGATAGATAGATAGATAGATAGATAGACAGACAGATGGATCAATTATCATTATTATTATCATCATTATTAGCAGCTCCTAGTATTAGGCCTACACCGGCATAACATTCCCTGGTATTGCTATTTTGGGTCCTGAAATGGCATATCAAGCATCTGCCATGGCTTTATGACAAACAGGGGTCTGAATACAACTTCTGATATGAAAAATAAACTATTTTGAAGTGGGGGGAAATGGGGAGGTATGAAAAATGCAGAAATCTGATGTGATTTCAACTGCTAATTATACAGAGACATTCTATAAGCCATTGGAATCTGTAGGATCTCCTGTTTATTTTGATATGCAGTTTGCCACGGGCAGTTACGAAATCGTGAGATATTTCGTTGAGAAGAATGGGTATGACGCAGAACAGAATATGCCAGTCATTTCTGTATGTACAAATTTCAACGCTAATAATTATCTCGCGAACCGTTCTTCTGACCGAGAAGAATGGGTGCGGCCACGGCCGTATGGTGCGTCTCTCGAAGAAGGCAGAGAGGGTCGGCCGGCGGCCCAGATGGTAATCTTTTTGCGGCCTGGTACCGGTCCGCAACCCATATATTCAGAAACACCCACAACAGACAGATGTGAGCTCTTCCTGACACTTAACGCATAGTAACCTATTTGTATTACTTTATCAGCTTCTTAATTACTTGGATGTTTAATATGTCATTTCCTCGCGCCTTTAGCGCACCTGCAGTGTCAAAGACTTGGCTCACGCAAAATGAAACCTAAACCAGAAAGAAGCCGAAATCACGTTTACCTCCTTCATATCCAACATAACTCCACAAAAATAACCATTGCTTCATATGCATTGGTTTGCAGAGTAATTCGCATCGATTGGTGAAAATGTATGATGTTGTCTTTTAAGGCCGCCCGAGTGTAACAGGCAGAGAACTTTGCTAATATGAGGAGACAAGGCTAGCTAGAAAAAAGCGGGAGGCGCCAAAAAGCTAACTATTTGCATCGCTGTTAGTGGCGACCTAGCCTTATGCTGTAAACAAAAAATATTGCCTATATTGTGATAATGTAATGGCCTCGTGTCCTGTTGATATGTATTGCTCTGTAAAAATCACGCTAATGTCAATTAACCCAATCCATACGCTATATACACACTGACCAGATAGCCTAATATGTCAACATGACTGTTGCCATAATCTACTTACCCCTGTTGGCGCGCCTCTCTCCAGGGCGATCTGGTGGTGGTGGTGGTGGTGGTGGTGGTGGTGGTGGAAGGGAGCTCGGCGGCGCCGGGACCGGGACCCGTGCCTGCTGCTCTTCTAGAGCAGCAGCGGCCTCCCTTAGTAGCTGGGCAACTGTTTTGTCCATTACCTCTCTCTTGGTTCTCCTCTGTCTACTCTCGACAGTAAATGATGGGTCTCTTCTGCTCTCTCTCTACCTGAAGACCGTCACCCACCCCGCCGAGATAAACACGGACGTGACGTAGTTCCCGCCATGGGTGATGGGAGACTGACAGATTCCAATGTGTTTTGGAATCGCGTTTGCCATTTGAATTTTGAGACACAAAGAGCGTGACAAAGTGCTATGCAATAACGGCGCCGCTATTTCTGCAAACCGGGCAAAACTTTTTGCCAAAAAATATTCAAAATGTTTTCAATATTTTTTTTAAAAACATTTTCAAAAAAAAATTAAATAAATTAAAAAATTAAAAAAAAAAATTAAATCTACATTGAATTTTGAACATTACATTGCAAAAGTAATTGACAATTAAAAGATGAAACTGAATATTGAAAATTGAAATGCAAAATGAATTGCCATTTGAATTTTGAGACTAAAGTACCATGGCAAAATGGAATGCAATTCAATCCATGTTTATTCAAATTTTTAACCAAAATAAATCAAATTGATTTGATGATTGCATTGTCACTTTGTATATTAAAATGCATTTTGAAAGAAAGTATTGCAAATTACGATATTAAATTGCATAATGAATTGGCAATTGCTTAATGTAATTTCTTTTAGAATTGCATATTGCAGAATGCATTCTCATTTGAATTTTGGAACTCATATGCTTCCATACAGGTGCCTCAGTGATTTCATACTGGGCAAGAAGTTTCTAAGAGATGGGAACATATAGTTTCTGTTTGGTTACCACAGCTAAAGCAATGGAGTTTGGACTGCTTGAATGACATCTGCGTTAACTGATTTGCAAAAGGGTGCGGGAAGTGTGTCAAAACAATGACAATGGGTTAACTCATTTGCAAGAGGTGTCTTTTGCTCTGCTGAGAGAGTGATGATGAAGACTGAGAGGTCACCAGTTTCTTCAACCAGGTCAAAGCAGTCAAAAAAAACTGTATTACTGCACCTCCTGTAGGCCCAGTGAACAGTAAAAATAAATAAATAAATACAATATTTGCTTTTTACTGGAATGCATTTGAATGTGAACATTACATTTGGACATACATTTCCCAACCAAGAAATTTAGTGAAAAATGCTGGATTGCATGTTTTGCATGCACATACCTGTAAAACTTAAACATAAAAGTCTATGCAGTTTTTGTAATGTCAACAGTAGCCAGTATTTTGAAACCTAGTGTACTCTGATTGACTGCATGTATCTTGTGAAGTGAAAACAAGCTTCATTCTTTGACAAAATAACTTAATTTTGAGTCAGGTTTCCAGTGTTTTGGTAAAGTTAGTGTGTGCAGAGAAATGACGAGTTAGTGTATATGTAACAAAATGTGGTGTAAGAACATGGAATGTGCTTTTGAGAGGAAAATTATCCATTTGGCCAATTGTGTTTTGTAGGTGAGAGTCTGTGTTAAGAGTTTTGAAAATGTGTCAAATGAATGGACAAACGCTTGTTAGCGATTGAAAAAAACTGTAATAGGCACCCTAACAGCGTAAATATATTTAACAAAATGTTTTATTATTATGGTGATAAAAGTAAGCATGTAAGGTTTTTCAGCATAAGGTAGCATCAGTTGTAGCAAAAACAAACTGTTGTTGGTAGTCTTCTGAGCCAGGCCCCATGCAGACACTACTTACTCAGCATTTTTCCTGTTGTTTGTTTGTCTCCTATAACAAAATATTTTGAATGCTATGGACATACATTTTCAGTGCAAATTACAAGTGGAATATCTATAGTCTTGTTTATATCTGAATGTATTTGACAGTCCTGTATTCTGGGTATTTGTGTGTGTGTGTGTGTGTGTGTGTGTGTGTGTGTGTGTGTGTGTGTGTGTGTGTATGTATGCGTGCATGCGTGTGTGTGTGTGTGTGTGTGTGTGTGTGTGTGTGTGTGTGTGTGTGTGTGTGTGTGTGTGTGTGTGTCTGCATGTGCGTATGCATGTGTGTGCATGCATGTCTGTGTGTGTGTGGGGGGGGTGGGTGTGCATGTGTGTCTGTCTGTGTGTGTGTGTGTCTGTGTCTGTGTGTGTGTGTGTGTGTGTGTGTGCGCGCATGCGTGTCTGTGTGTGTGTGTGTGTGTGTGTGTGTCTGTGTGTGTGTGTGTGCATGCGTGCGTGTGTGTGTCTGTATGTTTGTGTGTGTGCATACGCGCGTGTGTCAGTCAATCTGGTTAATGGTCACAGACTGCGCTGAATACCAATGAGCACATCTACATCAATTCCGTGAAAAAAGCAAAGGTATTACATGTGCTCACAGACACACACACACAGACACACACACACACACACACACACACACACACACACACACACACACACACACACACACACACACACACACACACACATATGCGTCGCACACACACACACACAAATGCACCCACACACACACACACACACACACACACACACACACACACAGACAGAGAGAAATACCCGATACTGCATTTACATATACCCACACCCAACAAGGCAACCAGAGATCACACATATCCACTACAGCATTTGATTAGCTAAATTACTGTACTGTATTGTATTAGCACAGCACATTCAGTGGGTCAGATGTCTTTCTCATTTCTGGAGGGAGTAGACCACTGGGACATTCTCTGTTACCTCTTTCATTTTTCTATATAGAGTAATAGAACATTTTACGACCAAACATGACAAACAACTGATGTTTAGTGTTGCTGAGAAGTTGTAGTATAAGTAATCAAACAAAATAAACAAAATTGTAGTCAGCGATTTGATTTCAGTTTCACCAATAATTGCTGACATTATGAGCTCATCAGTCAATCAAATGATGCCATTCCCCTCCATGTGAGTGTGGCACTGCGTTGATTGGATGGATTTTCGTATGGCTCAACCCAAGCCACTATTTTCCTCCAGTGGACAATACGGTGAGATTTATTTAGTGATGTATTATTCATTCGTTTTTGAACAGACTGTTAGAGCACTGTGATGAACAACCTGCTGACAAAAATTTGACAAAAGGAAGAGCGGTAAGATTAGAATTGTGAATGGTATGCCTCTCAGAAATGCCATTCAGAAATATTCTCTGTGTGTGTAAGTTTGAGACAAAATGTGTGTGCTTTAATACCGTGAATGTCAGGAGGTGCTAATGTTCTCACACTCATGCACACACACACACACACACACACACACACACACAGAGAGAGAGAGAGAGAGAGAGAGAGAAAGGCATGTTTACACACACACATATGCATACATGCACACTCACACAC
>NC_085003.1:30711220-30731220 GCF_963854185.1 Sardina pilchardus
TATGTATATCTCTGTGTTTGTGTGCCTTAGTATGCTTGTCTTTCACAGTTAAACTGCACATCATCTCAAATGTGTTGTGTAATTAAAATGAATGAGACACATGGCTTTTCAACACTCCATGACTGACAGCCCATGGAAAAATGGGATGCAGTATGTTTGTGCATGTGCATGTGTGTGTGTGTGTGTGTGTGTGTGTGTGTGTGTGTGTGCGTCCGTGTGTGTGTGTGCGCACTGTGCATCATTCCATGACGACTCTGAGAGAAAACATGATGGAAGCTTTTGAGTATACATCTTCATATCCATGGCACATCTGTTTTATAGTTGTTCATTTACATGGAGTCACTCACTAACTGAAACATTCACCCGTCATTCATGTACAGAGCAGAGTTGGCAGAATGACAAACTCTGGCATAGCTTTCCAACAGTGCCCCATAGCGTCATGTTTTGATCTTTGTGTTGATATGAGTGTTCATCATATTGCCTGCGGAAAGGTCTTTTTGAATAGTGTGAAATACCAAGTAGTGATACACTCTTCTCAAATTATAGTGTGGAACATTATGAGCTTGCACAACCATGCCAGTCTAATTCCAGCTGTGAGTATTGTCCTCACTCAAATCAAATATTTGAGCTACTACAGTAGAATACAGTAGTAAAGTTAGATTTACACTAGAACACCTGCTTAACGTTTAAAATGTAAACAAAAGTCATTTTTGAAATACAAGCTTTGTACTAAGTGAGTGACATTAGTGCCCCTGCTGTACAGTTCTTTGCGTTGTTTGGTACAGTAAATGATTGTGGGATATACTGTAAAACTGACTTTACCGCAGTCAGTAGAATCAAGGACTCTTGAAATGTGCTCAAAGCTCTGGCTGTAAGCAAAAGAAATATGAAGTCATCTTCATTTTTCTCTGAAATCCATTATCACACTCTTTAATTAGCTGAGATGACTTGTTCACAGTTCCTCAAAAAAAAACAAAAAAACCCTCCACAAAACACCTTCAACTCCTCTTAATATCCACATTGAATTGTATTGAGGTATGACTGCCAAAATGATTTTAAACACACTGAAACTACTAATATTTTCTTTGTACCATTATCATTGTTTGAAATGTAATGTAATTATTCAATATACACAGTACAATGCTTATACTGCACGACTAGATACACTGGATACACACATACACACACACATATGCATAATGTCTATGTGATTGTCCAAGAAATGTCAGACAATGGCAAAACTTTTTTTTACATAATGGAGCTAGTTTAATCTTCTTTTTACAGACATGATGTTTACAAAGTGGGTTTTAGTTATTTGCGGTTATTTGACAGTACAGCAGAAAGCTTCCTGGTTCTGTCATATTTTCCCCACTTTGCGCTTCACACTTTGGCATCCTGAGTTACACTTTTTCACTCCTGCCAGGTGGAGTAACAATGTGCGTTGTCATCAATACTAGCAAGTGGAAAACCAAATATACTTTCTGTAGGGAGAACTAGTCCTGAGCCAGATCTATTTGACAGAATATCACGGGAAAGTGAAATGATTGAAATATTGTGTTTGCAAATGGAGTATGCAGATAATAGTCTTCTAAGTTTTAAACCGTGACACCCTTGGGGCATACTCATGAATAATGTTGTCCTAATGGAACACATATGCATCAAAGATGTGCAGTGTGCACCCTTCACTAAAGTGACAACACATTTTCAGCATGAGTCATTCAGTATCACACAGCTGGTACTTTTTCATCTCCTTGTGTGCTTTTGTTTTTTTTTTCTTACTTTTTGTTTTTGATCTCTCCAATCATCTTAACTTTTTTTGTGAAACAAAAACCACCCCATCTCTTGGGCAGACTAGGTTAACTTGACGTGGAGTTGGATGAAAAAGTTATGAGCTCAGGTGGGTGATACGCCAGAGAGTATGAAGGTTAAGTTCAGTGCTTGTGCATTGCACAGAACATCAGAAATACTAAGCATATCAATCTCTTAAGAACATGCCCTGTGCTCTTTCAGTTGTGAAACATGATGCGTTCCTTGTGAGAGCACATTTACACAAACATGCCCTGACAACGCACTAAAAACACGCAAACTTCTGCATTGACAATACTCTCCCTGGTCAATATTACACCTGTAGAATGGTGTAAATAAAATAGCCTGCCATGTAACCTGATGGCTTTCTAATGGTTTTGGATGCAGGGGAAAAGCAAGAGTCAGTTTGCCTCACGAACAACAGGGTTGCTACAGATAGCCCTGAAATTCAAACACTTTGACAAATGAGTTGTCAAATCTGATGAATGGTTTATTTATTCTGCAAGCGGCATCTTATGAAGATTGCAGTCTGCATTTTGTATTCTCACAGTGTAATAGCATAGTTTAACACTTCACTCAAGAAACTGCAATAACCCTATCCATTATGCATAATGAGCCTATTTAATCGCCTGAGCGTAATGAATAAATATTCCACACATGCAAATGCAAACAGGAACAGGACCAGTGTAGCCTATGCTGTTAGCTATTTGCCATTGTATTCACATACCACTTTACCTGTAAAGGCACGTATAGATAGATCTTAATAAAAACATAGTTTCTGAAAAATCTACATATCCATCAACAGCATTAACCAACTACATTTCCAGCCAAGCTCCAGGCATGCAAATGAATGCATAATTATGTGAACTCTCATCATCATCAAGTATTACACGGTACTTCTCTCTTTGTGAAGTGTTTCCATCCAAAAGTGTTCTTTTCCCACCTGACAAGTAGCCTACTGTACAACATTTCTTCTCGCCGAGACTTGACCAGTACCCCTCTTTCGCCTCTTGACTCCTCACCCAGGCCAGGAAGCACTTCAACAACACAATAACAAACTCATGAAAGCAACAAAGTCACTTTTTTTCTCTTTTTTTCCAGGCCACCCACATGCAGCAACAACTGAAGGATGCAAATAGGTTACACACAAGGAAGCAACAGATTTTAATGGAGCCCATGCTTTGTGAAAGCTCTAAAATGTCTCCCACTTCCAACGACTGACTGAAGTGCCCTGCACTTGAACAACACTGAAATAGACATAGAACATCACATCAGTGCAGTATGTACAACCAGCGCATCCGGGAGCTTTGTATGTGCTGTATGTACGTGTTGTTTGTGCTGCAAGTACCTCCTTTTAGGGGAAATGTGACTGTTTGGACTGAATGGAAATCTACTTAACGCTTGTATGTATATGGTTATGGTTACGGTCATGGTTATGGTTATGGTTATAGTTATTTAGCAGACGCCTTTGTCCAAAGCGACATACAAATAAATAACAATACAAATTCAATTAACAGTGAACAATTACAAAAATAGGGGGAATAGCAATATTATCAATAAAACTGTATAAAACAATCATTTTAAGCACTAACCTAATGAGAAATAAAAAAAAAAATGAATATGAGAATAGCAATTAAATAAGTCATTCAATAAATCATATAATAACAATAACTATGGCATGGTAAGGCTAAATTTAAGGACAATAGCAAAAATAAACATAAAATTCTATCAATGGACAAATTATAACAAAACAATACCATTATACAAACCATAACACATAACAAACGCTCAAAAGACTAGTGCATATTAACGGTTTGCCATTGTAAACACTCTTCTGTTCCAATTTATTCGATGACTGTGGTGTAGGATGCCAATCATAAATATTATAATGCAGGGCTTCACTCCACTTTCAGTGAGAGACAGTGTGAACACAATTTGATCTTTAAACATTATTTTTAGGCATTCAGCTTTAAAAGTGCTTAGCGTACCTGTCTGTGTTTTATTTTGGTTTTTTTGATTCATCTAAGTCAACAACAACAAAAGTCAAGGGCAGGCCAAACTACCTGACAGATAAAAGTAAGGCTAAACCATGATACACAAAAGAAGGCCAACCAAAATAATCTGCTAAATATAAACAAAAATTAAAAGTAAACTTTCAAAACTAAGTCCCTTTTCAGATGCACCACAGCGTATAGTCACAACAGTAATATATTGCGGACCTAAGCTGAACTGAGTCAAGTAGATTTCAAGGGCTGGAGTAAATGAGCTGCGTGGTATATGACAAAACGACTGTGACTGAGAGACTCTTGTCTCTCTCTCTCTCTCTCTCTCTCTCTCTCTCTCTATCTATCTACACAGGGTATAGTGGAGCAGTCATTTTGAGAGGAGTTTGACAGACTGTTTATCCCATTGTGCACCAACAATTGTCAGTGTCAAAGAGCTAATGGAATCACTGGTAGGCTTCAGATCCCTTCAGAGAATCTCATCACCTCATCCTCCATTACGGCTCTTTCACATCTTAAATGCTAGGCAGTACTAATCACACGGTTTGTTTATATACACACAAACACACGCGCGCGCATACACACACACACACACACACACACACACACACACACACACACACACACACACACACACACACACACACACACACACACACACACACACACACACACACACACACATGCTCATTTTGAGTGCCCTTTGTCCAGAGCACCTGACAACAGCAGCAAAATTATATCTTTGTATAAATGCTTAAGCTAAAAGCTTATCCTGATTCTATTCCAGTGATGCTTTGGAGAAAAAAAACAGTTTTACAGTTTTTTACAATCACTTTGCTACTATTTTCAGAACCTTGATGTCATTTTTCAAAACTCTAGACACAAAACTCAAAACGGTTATCACTTGTAACACAGGCCCTCTAATGTTCAAAACATTGGATTGTATATTCACATCTTCAAAGAAATCTTGCAATTGCACAATCATTGGTTCAAAAAACAAATTTACTGTGAAATACCACTGAAACATAACTATAGATCACCCGCACACAAGCAACCGATAGATTCATTGTGTCATTGTTCGTACAATCATTAGATATTGTAGAACAAAATAGGTGATACAGGTTTCATTATGGTACGACAGGAACAGTACAGTAAAAACATCTCTGTAAAAGTACTGCAGTAGTAGAGAGAATGCTACAGACACAGTGGAATCATTGATCAAAGTTTGTAATATATTGATGCAAAACACTACAGTACAATCACAACATAGGTTTATTTGAATTAAAGTAAAAATAATTAGCTATGAAATAGAAAAGAAAAGACAGCCTGATGAAAATATAAAATATAAAAAATATATATTTTTTATATAAAGATATAAAATATTAGGCTACATCCATGGATATTGTAGTCTAATTGGTTCATGCTCCACGCTAATTGGTGACAGTGAATCTCGTTACAATATCTTGAAACTTTCATGATTTGCAGTAAACATGGAAGATTGTGTGTCTGTTTCGTGTTTCCATACAACTGCATAAGAGTAATGCAACAGTTACTTATCATTTTGAGCAGTTGTATCAATTGATAGTTAGATCATTGTAAGGAAATGAATAGACGCTCATTTGAAATGTAATGTGTGAATTGTCTTTTGAAATAGAAGTACTTTGATGTTAAGTTGTATCATATTGAACAGGTGAGTTTTGTTGAATGAACAAATGATCTAAGTTGTATGTGTATTGTATCCAAGCAATTGAGAAAAGGATTAGAGTTTTGAAAAATGTGCATTTTGATCATTGGTTGTGAGTTTTGTGTCTAGAGTTGTGAAAAAGGACATCAAGGTTCTGAAAATAGTAGCTAAATGATTGTAAAAAACTGTATTAGAGCAATGATGGTTCCCCTCCCATCCTCTAAAGACACACATTCTGCCATTGACAAACACCACAGAAGACATAAATCTAAAAATGAGATATACAATGATTGTAAATACATTAAGGAAGATAAGACAAATGGGTAAAATGAAATGACCCATAATTCACCTCATCTTGTTGTTGCTTTTTTAGCTAGTCTGAAAAGCATTTGTGTCTGGCTGTTAAATACTACTGATAATTAATAATCAAAATAAAGAAATCACATTTAAAATAGATTAATAAAAAATAAAAAAGAACTCTTTAGCAGAATAGTAACAGAATCTACCTCTTCTCTATATCTCCATGAACAATTCTAAATGTTACATTTCCTGAGCACACACTCGTTCATCCCCCTGCGATATATTGCTCATTGATATGAGCATGAGTGTTTATTCCCTCTGTCCTCTCAAGTGCCAGTACTCCTGACGTGTTCGCTGCCAACACTTGACCCCTGAGTCACTTTGAGGACAAGTGCCTCCTCCATATCGGCATAAACGCATAAACAGGAGGGGCTAAATCTCCTTTACCTCAAAAACAACAACAACAAAAGAAAAGATGTTGTCTAGCACCAGCGTGAGAAGTCTCAGAGAAGAACAGTCACTGCTGAGAATGTTTATTCACGTCGACAGGTATCGGGTATTTGTCAATGCCTGTCAATTTGACGGTAGGGACAGAAGGGGTGGGGGTCGAGGTGTGTGTGTGTGTGTGTGGGGGGGGGGGGGGTTGAGTGTGTTGTAAATCACTGTGTTGATATAAATCACTTTGTTGAATCACACCAATTTTGTAACAGGACAGCTCAATAGCTCCGGAATTAGTAAAATGAATGACAACAAATCAAAAAATGAATGACAACAAATCAAGAAATGAAAAGGATTTTCCTAACACACACCAGTTGTTTTGGGCAGCCAAAAGTCTTCAGAGTGTGAAAATTGAGCTGTGTTCTTTGCTACCCTTTAATTGTGCTTTATAGATACTCTGTAATAAGAGCTTGTGCTACACTCTGGGGGCATGATTTTAAAGATGCCCCCAGAGTGTAGCACTGTAGCTACCTGGCTACTCTTGCTGTTGGCTGCAATTGATAGCTTTTCATCGTTTTTTTTCTCATCAATGCATTTACCCTCTCAATATATTCCTCTCATCCTCCTCAATCATTCCTCCCCCTTTCTTCTTACACACACACATGCAACACACACACTCAGTGACACACTTTTGAAGTTTTTTGTACCGACAGTACAGAGATCTACAGTATTTGAAAAATTGCCCAAATTCTCCTGTTGGAGTCCACTCAGGTGAGGGACGCCACACTGACATGGCAGGTAATGATCTCCTGCCACCGTGCTGGCCTGTGTGCTTTCCAGATAGGGCCAGAGGTTAGAGATGGCCAGAGATGAATAGAGGTTACCAGAGATGACCAGAGAGGGCCAGAGATGACTAGAGATGACTAGATGACTCCAGATGAATAGAGATGGCTGACGGTCAGGAGGGAGAGGGAGAGGGGAAGAGACCTCTAAGACCTTGATTCTCTTGGTAATTTGTGCTTCTTCTCTCTTTCCATTTTTCATTTTCTCACACACACACACACACACACACGCGCACACACATGCACGCACGCACGCATGCACGCACGCACGCACGCACACACACACACACACACACACACACACACACACACACACACAAACAGTGATGTCCAGTGCTGTCTTTCATACATACACACATACTCTCATGAATGCATTCACCCTCTCAATATATTCCTCTCTTCCTCCTCAATCACTTGTCCCCCCCTTTCTCTCTTTCACACACACACACACACACACACACACACACACACACACACACACACTGACACACTTTTGAAGTCCAGTACCCTCTCTCTGACAGATGTACCCTCATATCCACTCTTTGTCATTCTTTCTGTCATTCTTCGATTCTTCACACACTCCCTCACTCTCTCTCTCTCTCTCACACACACACACACACACGCACACACACGTACTGTACGCACGCACGCACGCACACACACACACACACACACACACACACACACACACACACACACACACACACACACACACACACACACACACACACACACACACACACACACACACACACTCCCTTTCTCCCTCCCTCTCTCTGGCAGCTGTGTAAGCGATTGGAGGGACTCAGTGTTCAGAGGGACAGAGGGCTTTAGAGCGCCGTTGTTTGACAGCCATGCAGTGATGAGATTCATCCAGCTCACGAGGCGCTTTCCATCATTTCTGAAATCACACACACTCCCAATGACGAGCAGGCCACCGGCATGTGTAACTGTCATGTCCAACAAAAATCTGTGTGAATGATGGAGGGAAATATGCATGCACACGTCTCTGTGTCTATCTGTGTGTGTGTGTGTGTGTGTGTGTGTGTGTGTGTGTGTGTGCGCGTGTGCGCGTGTGTGTGTGTGCGCACTTTCAATCATTCAATCACCCAGGCAAAGCCTTGTGTAGAATGTCTGATGCAATTTATTCCCACTCTAGGTGCAGTGTCTATGACACTGACAAATCGAGGTAATGGACTGTGAGCGCGGCGTGTGTGTCTTATCATGCGCCGACGCAGGGGAGGAATATAATTACAAACTTCGCTTTAGGCAGTATAAAATTGCCCTCTGTTCCATATCTTCCCGACGTACTGTAGAAGCTATAGCTACAAACTGAGCAGAGGGATGGGCGACAAGAGCAAGAGCAGGAATAAAGGGGGGGGGGGGGGGAGAGGGGGGGGGGGGGGAGAGGGGGGGGGGGGTTGGCATTAATGTCATTTATCATGAACATGTAAGAGTGTTCACCTCCGGACCCCAGCAGAGCATGTGGGCGAGCGCGTATCATTACCGGTTCCAGACTCCTGCCAGTCAGTCACCCCCCCCCCCCCCCCCCCCCCACCACCCCCCGTCTGTCATAACGAACAGAAGCCTGGCTCGCTTGCTCGCGCGCGCGCGTACATGAATATGGACTCGCACAGCTTTAATAAAACATCACCTAATGGCATGACACAGACGGCGCCGCCACACACACCAGCCCGCTCTCATTTAGTTTATGTTTAGTTGGAGAGATCACAGAGAAAAAGATCAGAGCTGGCTAGCTTTTCTTTCAGCGCTAGGCAAGCATATGGAGTAGGACTTACTTGTAATGCCTCGCTTGTTGTATGTCGCTATTAGAAAGACAGTCGACTGTACCCTCCTCAGCATAGGTGAAAGGATATGCGATATCCCCATGACAAGCAGACCAGCGGTGTGTGTAACTGCCATGTCCAGCTTTAATGTGTGTAAATGATGGAGGCAAATACACAGATCTATGAGAGCATCTACAGTATGTGAGTGGGTCATAATCAACCTCAGAACAACACACAACAGAACACACTACTGTAAGAGAGGAAGACTCCCTGAAGATGTTGTCACGCAGCTTCAATAAAACAAATGTAACTTTTATTTCCCTTCTTTTATTTCCCTTATGTTCTAATATCACCATGAATGACTATTATCTTTTTGTTGCAGTCTTTGGTTGTTTAATGGCCATGTAGATGCATTTGTCTCTGAACTAAGTAGATAGTATAGTGGTTAGCAACATGAACATGAATGTTGGAGACCCGGGTTCGAATGCCATGTGAAGCCGTGGCCTACTGGTTATGGCTTCGGGCTGGTAACTGAAGGGTCCTCGACCAGTGGAAAAAATGGGGGGCGGGGGGAGTGGTTGAGCACTGCTCTCCCATGCCCACATCCACAGCTGAAGTGCCCTTGAGCAAGGCACCTAACCCCTCACTGCTCCCTGAGCACCGTGTGGCTCCGGGTTAGTGTGTTTCACCTCACTGTAGCCGGTTTTCCACCGAAAGTGAACCTGGTGTTGAACTGGTGCCGTTCAAAAGTCTTTGAACCATGGTGCTATCTAGTGAACCAGCCCGCATTTACACCAGTTCTGAACCGAACCAAGGATGCGTCAACAACAATGGGTGTTGCATGCAAAAGCAAAAGTTAATGAGATGCATAAACGGGAGAATGATATGACCAGTTGTCCCATAAAAACGGCAGAAACTAGCTGTTTAAAATGCTAGTCAACGTCTGCAGTGCAATGCTAGTTGAATCGCTTTGTTTACTCAAGGCAACAGTTGATATGGACGGAAAACTCATCCTTTTAGCCTTCTCCCCTCTGAAAGGCGCAATGACACGCCCACTTTGGTTCGCAAGAAAAAACAAGTATTTTTTGGTTCTACTTCAGAACCAAGGTGCCGATTCCGAACCGGCTTTTGTTTGGTGGAAACGCGACGGATGGTTCAAATGTTGCTTCGCGAACGGGAACGGAGCCGGTTCTCTGTCGGTGGAAAAGGGCTATGTGTGTTGTGCGTGTTTCACTAATTCACGGATTGGGATAAATGCAGAACGGCATCAAAAGAGTATATATACTGTACTTATACAGTAATGTCCCGCATATAAGCCGCTTTGTGTGTAAGCCGCAGGACAGTGTTTTATGCAAGTTAAATGAAACAAAACCATATTAACACCATATTAATTACCCCATTGTATTAACCTCATAGCTGAAGACTTTTTGCAAAATCAATGTATAAGCCGCGGCTAACAGTCGGGAAGTTATGGTACTTACTTATACACCAGCCCAGAGATCAGCTGCATTGCTACTGCTGGCCAGGGGGCTCCTTCTCACGGCTCCCAGTGACCAGAGGGGTTCTCTTCCTTGCTTCTATTGACCATAGGGGGTTTTCCACATACTGTACATGTAATTCCTGCTAACCGGGGATAGTGCTCCATAGCTGCTGACAGCCTGAGGGTTTTCCCACATCATCTCTTCAGAAGGACCAGAGGGACCACCACATCGACGCTGGCAGACCAGAGGGGTCATCTTTGCTGTCTCTTGCCGTCCAGATGGACTATTGACAGTCCAGGGGTCTCTTCCATCACTGCTGAAAGACTTGAGATAAAATATTGCTATTGTAACGGGTGCTAGCTGGTTAGCTATGCTGTGGAACGTTAGTAAACCTCACTCCCCGACGCTTCAAGAGCGCTGCTGGCATGAAAGCCCGGCATGAAAGCTCGACTCCCGATCCGAGGTGCTGCTGTCTCGCGGGTTCGAGTCCGGGCGTGTGCAGGGCTGGACCGCGGTGGTTCCACACAACGCAGGTTACACTATCACAGGGGAAGAGTTATTTCATCAAAGAAAATGTAAGAGTACTTAGATCACCCTTGTCTGTGAGATGTGCTACACAAGCGAGCTTTGCTTTCCCTTGTTTGCTTTGACAATGTAGCCTCAAGCAACAACACAGAGGGATGAGACTTCTGTTAAAGGCAGGCAGCAAGAAGGCACTGGGAATACAGGTCCCCTGAACTGCAATTTCATGCAAATATTGACATCAAATACTATAATATAATATGATATAATATAATATAATATCAAATCATATCACATAATAAAATAGAATGTAATATACTATGATATAATATGATATAGTATAATATAAAATTGCCTTATAGATACCGCAATTGACCAGAAAGCCCCCAACCCCAGCAGGTTATGCTACATTGTTTGTCCTTGATATTTTTTTTGTGCCAAATTCATTTATTATTGTTTACTTTTGAGTGTCCTTCTTTATTAAAACCTGGAGTAAACCTCTCACTCTATTCTATCTGTTCTAAAACTTGCATAACCACTGCTGTGTCTTTGTATGCCACTCCGAATAAATTGCTTGGCTTTGTTTCTGTTCAAGAATATAAAGTCACATTTTTACCATCCCAAAAGTAAATGCCTTCCTGTCTGCACTCATCTCATCAATCACACTGAGGAGAGGGACAACCACATCTGAAGGTTTTATTTTTCAGAATAATTCAGGCAATCCCTTCCAGGTTCCACATCAACCTGTGAGTGTGATATACCATCAGTTTAGAGTTTACAGAGGCCAGTGCTAACAGCGGTTAAGCAAATCTGGCTAAAATGACCTTGACTCTTTTTGACTTTAACCTTGCTTGTCTGAAGTCCACAGGAGTACCCAGGAACTGTTTCTCACGCATGTTCTGGTACTGCTCCAGATGAAGAACTGTTTCTCACACATGTTCTGGTACTGCTCCAGATGAAGAACTGTTTCTCACACATGTTCTGGTACTGCCCCAGATGAAGAACTGTTTGTCACACATTTTCTGGTACTGCCCCAGATGATGCACTGATCAATATCTAGGCCTTTCAGAGGTTCAAAATACCTCTTGAACTCTTTTCCCTGTGATGGCCAATTTGGGAGAGTTTCTGTGGCAAACTGGAATTGGTAAAGTCACTAAAAATATGACAGGTGTTGCCGTACTGACAGCTTGCCAACTTCATGTGCTAATTTGGAAATGGAAAAAAACATACTCCCACCTACCCGTAACTACCTGGGGAAGAGATCCAATGTATCATCTGACACATAGAAAATTAGTCACCTCAGCATTAAGGTCTCTCTCTCTCTCTCTCTCTCTCTCTCTCTCTCTCTCTCTCTCTCTCTCTCTCTCTCTCTCTCTCTCTCTCTCTCTCTCTCTCTCTCACTCTCTCTCTCTCTCTTAAACACACACACACACACACACACACACGTCACACACACACACACACACAGCCGTTACTGAAATCTGAAGGAATCACATTATGAAAGTATAAGTTCAAGGCTGTTGGGGAAGGGTGGGGAAGCCAGCTTGCTTATCATGCTTTATCACCAGTCTGTGAGCACACTGACTAAAGTAGGAGAGAATCAGAATCAGCAGAGATACACCAGTCACCACACAGCCTCCATGCAAATGCACAGCACTTAAACAGGACTCCATGTATTATGCATCGGGCTGTAACAATATGCAATGTTCAATTCGAATTTCGACAATAACAAAATTGTGATCCATGATCTCGTATTGCGCTTTGAGATGACAGAACAACGATACACACACATCTCTCCAACCCCACCAACTGTCATCCTTACAAATACAGTTCCCTGAGCTCTTTTTTTCACAATTCACATTATAACACATGCAAATCACAAAGTTTTTGTTTTATTTCACTGTTTCCACAAAAATAGTGTACCGCTACACTTTACCACTATTGCTCCCACCCCCCCAAAAAAATAAACCAAACCATGGCTCAATCCAGGTACGAGCTGGACCGTGACTCCAGTGAGAGAGTGAGATGGCCAACCACGTTGCTCCTCCAAGTTCATAACCTCCTGCTTTGCTGGGGTATTTGACCATTCGTATCACCATGGCTACAATATCAACTTGTTTAGAGATGCAAATAGAATGAGAATATTTGTCTACAGTAAATGCAGCATGAGGGTCACGGAGGTTGCATCATTTTCCTGATCCAAATCACTTTGAACTGAGCGTTGAACTTCAGGGTTTACTAGCTATAGCAGCCTTGTCTCTGATGCCCCTCTACAGCCTGGCCTAAACCTTCAGGTTTCTAATGAACTCACGCCGAGGTGCATCGCACTGGAAAATGTGGGGGAAGAGAGGAGAGAAAAAAGACTGAGAAACATCAGTGACCTCCAACAGCAGCAGTCTGACTCAACTTAAGTCCAAACATCCCAGATCAGGGCCAGGGGTTCGGTCAACCTGCCGCTGACCAGCCAAATGTGTGTGTGTTTTTTTTGTTTTTGTTTTTGCTTGCTCTTGTTCGGCTCATGGTTATTCAGTTGATGTTCTCGCTTTTTTCTTCTTAGAGTTTTGTTTACTTTTATGTAGCCTGTTTCTGATGAACAAAATGCATTTCAATATTTGACAATAATGTCAATTATGATTCCAATATTTTAATCTGTATCATTTTATCGTCTTGATGAATAGGACTCTGACACAGTTGTTTTGCTTTGCCAGGTTTAGATGATACTGTCAGAATTATGACAATTAAGAAAACATAGCCTAAAGCTGTCAACACTCATAGGAGGAGGCATATTCTATCTGAACAGAAGGATTTGCATATAATTCGCCCTTCTGCTTTATACACCAGACTCATAAGCTGCATATAAAGCTTCAAACCTGGACATTTCCCAGTTTGTCCAGAATCACTGAACTGCACAAGCACAAAGTAAATGTATTTAAATGCCACTTTACAATAGCTGCTGGGGAATTTGTGAGGTACCTCATTCCTGAGGATGATCATTTGAGTGTTCACTAAATGAGCAAAAAGAACAGAGCTATTGAAAAGGTAAGCCTATATGTCTCATTAGGCTCACTGGTCATCGTGACTGTTGTAGTGTGGGCCTCTTCTCGGTTGTGCGCCTCTTCAGGGCGATATGGGCTTTTTTTTGTCTCTTCGTGTTGGATTAGTTGGCCTCCAGCGCAAGGAGAAACATCTCAATAGGAAAGGATTTACCTCCTACACACAGGTAGAAACAAGACTGAAGAGAGAGGGAAAGAGGGAAAGAGAGAGAGAGAGAGAGAGAGAGAGAGAGGAGGAAGAGGGAGAGAAATACCAAATCTAGAGAGAGAGGCAGTCAGGGAGGGAGGAGGAAGCAGGAAGTGGGAGACGGACAGACGTGGAAAAGATCTGGAGACGATCTGAACATGTCATCCTTCAGACACGGACATGGGAAGAGAGAGAATGCATGAGAACGCTAGACAGTGAGAATGACAGAGAAGGAGAGGAGAGGAAAAGAAACTGAAAAAGAACAAGACAGAATGAGTGAGATAGACAGACATGGTGACACAAAGAAGGAATGAAGAAGCAAGACAGTGAGAGTGGCAAAGAGAATGACAGAGAGAGAGAGAGAGAGAAACTCTGCTTAAGAGACAGAAAAAGATAGAATATGTGAGTGTGTGAGAAAGAGAGAGAAAGAAAGAAAGACACAGTGAGAAGGAGAGAGATGTACCTGTCTGTCATCCTAGTGGAGTGGGCAGATAGAGCTCGGTGTGCGCTGGGTAAATGATGGCAGTAATTAGCACGTTCGGAGCATCGGTGCTTTTCACAGCTCGCCTTCAACAGCGGACACCAGCTGACCCCATCACTCGTCCCAAAGTGGAAAAGTGACAGTTAGCGCATGCAAATGATTCAGCATTCACAACTCATTTAACAACACGCAAATTGACAACTACACTCGAGACCGCATTATCGGCGCGACCGTCGTGCTGAAAATAACCGAGTGGAATTATCACTTCAAGTGCTTTGCCCGTGAGCAGAGCGTCTGCCGTGAAGTCAGGGAGCCGTCCGTCAAGATTCACACCGGATCCGGATTGGAGCAGAGATTTAATCGGTTTCTTCTGCCCCGTTAGACTGGAGGTAGTCAGACCAGCCTTTAGTTGGAGAATGTAGGCCTATGCTTGAACGCTTTGGTCCAACACTCAACAACAGTGTGTGTTTTTTTTTTAAATGATGGTGGAGGAGAGTTTTTCCGTCGCCGTGTCTCTCCACCGCGCCTCGCTCACCACGGAAACAGATTAGCATAGCGCTGAAACTGTGGTGAGCGCCGAGGTGCCTTCTTGTGAGCTTATCTTGTGATTATCTGTACACAGCCCCATGGGGTACATTCTCTCTGCTTCACCTGCTACACACACACACACACACACACCACACACACACGCACACACACACACACACACACACACACACACACACACACACACACATACACACTCACATACACTAAGCTGCTGACAGAGGGAAATCTCCATAATCAAGCTGATAAGTGCACAAAAAACTAAAGCACAGAAGCACGCCACCATATAGGGGCTGCACGCTCCAACATCTAGCAGTGGTGACATGACGGAAACAGAAGAGCTACAACTGATGCTGGCGATAGTTTTCCAGTTAAAATAATCTCTACAGAGGTACGCAAGGTTTGAACAGTGGCATAGGATAGTCACAACGGGCCCAAGTGCAAGCTATCATGATGGGCTCAAGTGCACGATTAGTTACTAGTTTACACACACACACACACACACACACACACCTTCCAGAGAGAAAATAAGCTGCTGACAGAGGAAAATCTCCATAATCAGGCCCATCGCATGCTCTAACATCTAGCAGCTGTGACAAAACACAAACAGACGCACTGCAAGTGATTCTGGTGATAACTTTCCAGTTAAAATAATCTCCAGTTTGAATAGATGGAGGTGCCTTGGAAAAAAAAGAAATCTCTTCACCCCAGCCCAGCCTATTTATCTGTTTAGGAGCTGAGTTTCTCAGATCAGCGGATGCAGCAGTGATTTCCTTTGAGGCGGTGATTTGCCTTAAGCGATGTGGTGGGCCAGACTACAATGCGGCTCATCTTATTTCTGCAGGTGAGCTGGAACGCACCACAGCGCAGTACAGCGCAGAGTAATGCAGTGTGTGTGTGTGTGTGTGAGAGAGAGAGAGAGAGAGAGAGAGAGAGAGAGAGAGAGAGAGAGAGAGAGAGAGAGAGAGAGAGAGAGAGAGAGAGGAATGAGTTCTAGAAATGAGCAGCAGAATAGCTAAAAACCCCTCAGGATCTGTGGACTCTCTAAGCCTAAGAACTTGAACAAATGCTGTCTCACACTTTTTGCTATTGATGTTTTGAGGAACTTGGAATAAAGTGCAGAAAACGGCGTGGTGCACTTTAAATGATGTCCTCTCGCTCTCTCTTACAGTAGGGTGACCAGACGTCACCGGTTTCAGGGGACAGTCCCCGATTTTGGTTGCCTGTCCCCGGGAAAATGCAAGAAAACTACCTATGCCCCCATTTTTTGAAGATAAAAATTGTATGTATTTCATTCAGATTGATAGTCAAACAGGTAAGCTCTAGCAGGAGAGAACATGTAAACTCTAGCAGGAGAGAACAGGTAAACTCTAACAGGAGAGAACAGGTAAGCTCTAGCAAGAGAGAACAGGTAAACTCTAACAGGAGAGAACAGGTAAGCAGGAGAGGACAGGTAAGCTCTAGCAGGAGAGAACAGGTAAACTCTAACAGGAGAGAACAGGTAAGCAGGAGAGGACAGGTAAGCTCTAGCAGGAGAGAACAGGTAAACTCTAACAGGAGAGAACAGGTAAACTCTAACAGGAGAGGACAGGTAAACTCTAACAGGAGAGAACAGGTAAACTCTAACAGGAGAGAACAGGTAAACTCTAACAGGAGAGGACAGGTAAACTCTAACAGGAGAGAACAGGTAAACTCTAACAGGAGAGGACAGGTAAAGCTCTAGCAGGAGAGAACAGATAAGACCCATGCAGTGTTTGGCAATATGATTGTATTGATTGGAGGTCTACTCCTACATACCATTACTGTAAAGTGTCTCCTAAACAAATGAATGCAAATGTTATTGTAGAGGACTGTGAGGTGCTTCATGGGATGGTGGTGGTGTCAAGAGTCAGTTGTTACAATCAAGGATATGTGAAAAGGGTGAAGATAGAGTTTCTTACACTAAATTTATCACTACATTTGGCATCTCTCTCTCTCTCCCTATCTACATGTATCTGTCTGTGAAAGTAAACAGCTGGTAAAAAAAGATGACTTCTTAAGAAGAACAGAAGCAAATGATTTATATGGCTGCATAATGGCCCATTAAGGTTTAGAATTGCATCAGGTTAGTGGCAGCTCCCCTGCCCCTTTCAGCCGCAAAAAAAAAAGTCAATTCATTAGGAGCAGTGATGGGAAAACGCTCGCCATTAACAGCAGCCTAATGAGCCTCAATTAATAACACAATGCCCCCCCTCCTCTTTTTCCGCCAAGAAAGTACCCCAGCTTCTTTATCTCTGTGGGAAATGGTGGAGACTCAGACATCACGGCACAAGGGTCTGGAGGATACCATCACAACAGAGGAGGGAGATGTCCATCACAGAAATGAAAAGAGAGAGAGAGAGAGAGAGAGAGTGTGTGTGTGTGTGTGTGTGTGTGTGTGTGTGTCTGTGGGGTAGATGGGGGATTTGAGAAGGATCCTTTAGAGGGTAACATTGTGTGCCAGTTTTTGAATAAAACTCAAGCTCTTTCTGAAATGTGGGCGTTGTTCAAACACTGCTAGCCTGTCGTTGCCACTGATAACAGTCATTTTATGAAGATGTAATAAGTGTTGCTCAGTTGTATCAAAGATCTGAGAGCTCTCTCTCTCTCTCTCTCTCTCTCTCTCTCTCTCTCTCTCTCTCTCACACACACACACAAACATACACCCGCACCCACCAATCCATTTTGCTGATGCATGAAAATCGCGGGCCACCTTTCTTGAGTTTCAAACTCATATCGACTTTCCCAATCATCTGGGCCTCTCTGTCCAGTAATTGCCTGGGGAGAGTTTTCAGGGGCCTGGGCTATTTTCGGAGCACTGAGCGTCACAGACACCTATTCAACCTGCTTCCTTCTTGTCCCGGGCCTGTTCACAATGAGCAATCAAAGTCCTTGAGAACGCCTCTGTCTCCCCCTCTCTTTTTTTTGCGCTGAATACGTTTGAGTGAGACACGTTGGTCGCAAATAAAATGATGATAAATTGGCATCTTGCCGCGAAACAAATGACTTTTTTTTTGTTTTGTTTAGGGGTTTTTTTTCCACAACAAGCTTGCCAGGAGCCACTGGTGAAGTAATCATACAACCGCAATCAATTATTATTGACTGCCATTAGAGCGAGAAACAAAAGACAAAGGTCACAGAGAGAAAGAGAGAGAGAGAGAGAGAGAGAAACACAGAAAATTCAAATATACATCATTGTTTATGGGCCTTCACACAGCTCTCTTAGGCCTTGATTGCGGAGAAGCACACAGACAGCTGCGGACACCACAGACATGTAATTGCATTCATTCTTGTTAGTCTGCTTGCAATCCATATATAATATGCAGGCGGTGTGTCCCTGTAGCATTGTACAAGCCTGTGCAGCCACATACACCTGCTGGGTACATGCATGCCTGCACAGAGACACACATACAGGCTTTCGTGATGACATTTACAGCCACTCTAAAATGTTGATTTTGTTCCCTGTTAACCATTTCTTGCCTTGTTTGGCTGTATGTTTTGGATAATTTGTGGTCTAATGGTCCAATGCCGCCCAATGGCAGGTGTCTTGACACACTGCCTGATCTTTCCCCCCAGAATCTTAATGTAGCCCCTTTTTTTAGCCATATAAATGTAGGCTACAGTATTTGTTTTGGGTGTTTTTAAGACACTGACCTGGTGACCTTCTCAAAGCTTGAAATGGTAATGCTAAAACAAGGACAAGATCTGGCAGTCTGACGAGAGCCTTCCCCCAGTAGGCAGCATCGGACCATTAAACCCACACAATTATCCAAAAATGAAATGGTTAACAGGGAACAACAGGACCCAGCCATAGTCTAGACCTCAATCGGTTAAAAATAAGTGAGCACAAGGCCAGAGCGATGGCAAAAACAATAGTTCCTGCCTCAAAACCCAGCTTGCTGTTAAAAAGATGCAGTCTAGAATCATTATGGAGAGGCTTGGTACTGTAGGTTTTATAACAACCATTTTAAGAGCTGTGAATGCAAATAAAGATGTTTCCACTGATTATCTAAAGATATGAATAATTTCGGAACTGCCATTTCTCATTAAAAAAATGTAAATGAATAATTAAACAAACAAATGCTTCTTTTCTCATTCCATGTTTCTGCCGTATTATTTTACAACCTTTTGGCATGTGGCACTGTCATTTTCAGTGAGAACAAACATATTGGTCAAAAGAAGATCAACATTAATCAATATTTGTCAGTAGCATCAATAATTTTGTTCCTAACTACATGTTCACATATGATTCACTTTGGGCCAGGTCTTAAATTTGGATAAACTATTCCAGAACTGAGTTACACAGACTCTTGGGCACTTGTGGATCTGTTTCATCAAGATCCTGGAAGTGCTACCCTGACCAGACGCATGACACGGACACTCTGGGAGTCTGAGCAATCTCACTTGACCCTCACGATTCTACTTGGCCCATGGTCTTCCTCAGACTGAGAATCAGTCCTAAAGAAGACTTTGGTCGTGACAGCAAAGAGTAAACACCGTGGACTGCAGTCTGTGCCAGCTATAAGGGATGACCTTGCGGATCTAATGAACAGGAGACAGACGAGGAGAAATGTCTGAGAAATAAAGACAAAGAGTGTGTGTGTGTGTGTGTGTGTGTGTGTGTGTGTGTGTGTGTGTGTGTGTGTGTGTGTGTGTGTGTGTGTGTGTGTGTGTTTGTGTGTGTGTGTGTGTGTGTGTGTGTGTGTGTGTGTGTGTGTGTGTACTGCTGCTGGATCTAAGCAAGCGCAAGGTCCCCTATGCTACAGATGGACAACCAGGCTTTCTTGGCTTCAGAAAGAAACCCAGCGGAAAACTGGATACCAGGGCTACAGGATTTGGAGTACGTTCTGAT
>NC_085003.1:30736220-30743720 GCF_963854185.1 Sardina pilchardus
CACAATTGTCAAGTTCCAGCAGAATCTGTCTGCAATTGATTGCAATTGACAAGAACATGCAGCTCCCTTCCAGCTGGCGATCCTGTTTGAGGCGTGCCGTGTTGTTTTCTCTGGTTTGGTTTGGTTTTGAGGGGCTAGCCGAGAGCAGGCCAAGAGGACAGCGTAATTAAAGACAGACCACACATGCACTGCAGACTAACAAGCATGCTGGAGCAGCAGGCAGCAACTGAGTAACTCCTCCTCCTCCCCAAAACTCTGCTCTGCCCACTCTCAGTTTAATGAAACAACACACACACACCACAACACTAAACACACCGAACACTAAACACACTAAACAAGACAGAGTTGTATAACGTATCTGAAACCCACACTTGAGTAGTGGTACACATACAGATACAGAGTAAGTAATCTTTAAGCATAAGTGAAAGTCTTAGAGCATCTATTATTATTTACAGTACTTATATGACAAGTAGCCCATTATAAAACATACTTAAATACTGAAAGTAGAACTATATTCAAGTTCAGCTGGAGTGACAACACACTCCCATAGCTATGCTTTTAATGAAAAGCTTTGGATAGGCTATTACTGTAAGTTCATGCAGCACCTTAAAACTGGGTGCCTACACTTGACTTTATACACAATGTCTTTGAAGCCTGAACAAAGATATGGCTGCCATTCATTTTTCACTGCTGCCTCCTTTTATAAGTCTATGATGAAGTTTATCCAACATGCTTAGAAAGGCACCTACATGACATTCCATAAATACACTTTGAAAGCCTAAACTTCAGTGTCATTGATGAAAAGCAAGCAGCTCCTTACAACTAACTAGTCCTTGCTGTGGACTCCTTATTTGCAAGGCCTTAACTCTGTCACTATGCATTCATTCATTGCTGTGTCCTGTCCTGCACTGTCATCAGGTCAGAATCTTGGGATTGCAAACATACAGAATGAAAACTCAAGTAAAGTACAGATACCCCCCGTTCATACTGTACTGAAGTATTTCTACTTTAGATTGAGATATCTACTTTATGTCTCTGCATTTAGATAGACATGCATATACACCGGTACCCACCCACTCATGTACAGTATGCACACAAACACACATACATGTACACACACACGTACACACACACACACACACACACACACACACACACACACACACACACACACACACACACACACACACACACACACACACACACATGGTCATTACACACAAGGATAAAGTGCAGACTGACAAGATGCCCTGTGGCCTCATTCCACTAATCACAGCGCAGGGCTTTGCTACATCTCTCAAAGACTCTGCTTCCTATTAGTCAAACAGAATATGCTGCGCTCAACTGGACTCGGAAACAAACTGAATTTTTGAGCAAACTGGGAACCTAGAAGTTTACCATGATACCCAGAGTGCTGATTTGTACTCACTGAAGGGCATTAATTAGCCTTGGATTTGTAATCGCTGAAGGGCATCTGATATCTGGACATTGTCCTCCAGCCTGCAAAAATGGCTCTAAATTTGCTGTTTTCTCATAAATTCTGACCAAATTTGACCAAACAACCACCTAGGCAGAGTACACCCTGCCTGATCTACCGGCGATTTGGATTTCGCCCTATTACTATCACTCCTGCTTCCTCTCCACATCTTCTGGGTCCAATCACAAACTAACTTATCCAAAAAAGCGCACCTAGATTGTTGGTCTGATTGGTTGAAGGACTATCCAAGTGTACAGACTCATTTGAACTATGCCACTGATCATGCCTCTTGTGCAGTAAAAATAAAGCGCAGACTCCCCAGACTAATGTTCAATCTTAGAAGATTGAGCTTAGTCTGGTGGTAGCCAGGCTAAACAATCATCCATAATATTATAGTATAGCAATATAATGCATAAATAATTAGAACAGGCATCAGTTGTTGACAAAAACAAGAAAGCGACTCAAGCAAACCATGCTTTATTTGAGGTCAACTCTCCTTCACCACTGCCATGAGCCAGCCTTCTTGTGTACCGAGCCGGCAGTGGTCATTGTAATCCATCTGGTGTTTTAACTGCCCAATTGGATCCCATCAGGAGATATTAACCCATCTCAGTTGTGGTTAAAGTGAAGAGGCCGAGAGGGGAGAGGGGAGAGGGGGGGAGATAGAGCTGGAGACTCCTTATCGCAGCGTGAGTCGTGGTCAGTGGATAAGTACAAAACCTCAAGCCAGGGTCAATACGGAGATCAATTAAGCAGGCGAATAATCAGCTGCTGGGGAAAAACTAAATAACCAAACACACACACACACACACACACACACACACACACACACACACACACACACACACAGACTCACACAAACACACACATACACACACACACACACACACACACACACATACCGCTAGCGATGGTCCTGGACAGAGAGATGTACCCTGCCAAGGCTACCCTGTTCTCTCTTCCTGTCTCTCTATCTCACATGCATTCTCTCTCCCTCACTCTCACTCTCTCATGCTAACACACACACACACACACACACACACACACACACACACACACACACACACACACACACACACACACACACACACACAGAAAAGCCTTCCGCTAGGTACAGACAGACAAGAAAGGCCGTAAGGTTCTTTGAAGCACAGTGCCAAATAGAACAATTACTGTTGCATATAATCATTAAGCTGAAGACAGGTGGGAGCTCTTTGTGTGTGAAAAAAAAAACAATCTAGGCACATTCTCTCTCTTTCTCTCTCTCTCTCTCTCTCTCTCTCTCTCACACACACACACACACACACACACACACACACACACACACACACACACACATACACACACAAACACACACACACACACACACACACACACACACACAAACACACACACACACACACACACACACACACACACACACACACACACACACACACACACACACACACACACACACACACACACACAGTCTCACATCGTCACAGGGGAGCTTCGGTGGAGATGCAGAAACATGTAGGGAAACATTTACATTTATCACACAATTTAGAGTGAAGTATTTGGGGGAACAGATATTAACAGATATAACAGTATTTTTTATGGTGTTGCATTAGCGATGTTGATGCACACTGTTTGTCTTGATGTTAGAGGAGATAGCATTAGCATAGCTAATGGAACGAACATGTGACAAGTTCATTTGCAAAAGTAATCTTCATTTTTTATGAATTTTCATAAATCAAGTCTCATTTTTATTGAGCCCTTCAGATCATCTCAATCAGGCTGAGGTTTTACTGTAACAACTCAACTGTGGTTTGAATGATATTACCCAGGATTATGCACAATTAAAAAAACATCACTTTCATAACCCTCTATGGTACGCATTATGATCTGAGGGGGCAAGATTTTTTTTGTAATGTTTTTCGTGCTTAGAAATAGTCACTTTAACAAAATTAATGAAGATTTTAAAAAATATATTTTTTATTTTGTTTTTATAAAAATGTTGCCTGCAGGCAACATTGTACCATAATGGAAAACATTAAACTATGTATGTTTTCTTATACAAAAGAATATGGCATATGTGTTTAGAACATATTTTTATATAGCCAGAGACATAGAAAGCAGAATTATGTAGTTTTTACACCATAATATTATCTATTTCTTGCAAAAAAGTATCATATAATTTTCACCCGTTGCCCACAGGCAACATTGTACCACTGTGGAACACTATCATAATCAAACTAAAATATGTTAAAATCATCATGTATATTATTTTATATGACTATTTATTGAAATTGCAAGTAGAAAAAAGCATTACAATGAGTAAAAAACACCCTCCAACCCCTAAATGATATAAAGTATGGCCTACTGTGATTCCATTACGGTACAATGTTGCCTGTGGGCAACATACAGATTTTTGCTATTTTCTAAAATATACATTATTTTATATACAAAAAAATTATTGAAAATACATCTATGCTTGTCAATGAAGGCTGTAATTTTTTTTGAAGGATGCAAACTTGAGGGAAATTTGTGAAATTCACACTTTTCTAGCGTGAAAATATGACACCCAGCCAAACGTGTGCATGTGCTGAAAGAAGTGTCAAACTAGCAGCCTGTGAGTCATGTGACCATCATTTTGCATTTCCATTGGTTAGTATTGAGTTGTCCAGTTCTTAAAGTGGTATTAACTTATTTAAGGGATGCCTCATTTTATTACAACAAGGCAAAATAGGCTATGTTGCCTACAGGCAACACCGTACCATAGAGGGACATGGAGACATCCTTTACTTATAAATGAACAAACTTTTCGCATATTCTTTTTGAAGCCACTTGCACATGTACATGCACACCCTGCAGTGCACACACAGCAACACACACACACACACACACACACTCTCTCTATCACTTTCTCTCTGAGAGGACAACTCTTGCGTCTGAAGTGATGAACTCCATCCAGCCCCAGCCGTCCTCCTCTGTCTCCCTGATGTTGAGTCACCAGAGCAGGCTAATGGGGTGTTAGAGGCAGCATGGTAGTGGGGTGGACCTGTTAGCCAGCCAGCCAGCCAGTCAGCTGGGATGGCTCTATCTATCTCTATCTTTCTTTCTCATTTTCTCTCTTTCTTTCTCTCTCTCTCTATCTATATCTCCCCCACACACTCTCTCTCTCTCTCTCCCTCCCGCTCAGCTTTTCTCTTTTTTACTCTTACCTCCTTTTTCTCTCTCTCCCTGACTCCCACACTCTCTCCTTTCTCTCTCTCTCTCTTTCCTCATATCAGCTCCTCTCTCTCTCACACACCCTCTCTCCCTCTCCCACTCTCTCTCTCTGTCACCCCCCCTCTCTCTCTCTCTCTCTCTCTCTCTCTCTCTCTCTCTCTCTCTCTCTCCACTCGAGGCAAGGGCTTGAGTTCAGATAATGAACCTTCTACCACCTGACCCCCCCCCCCCCCCCCCCGGTTTCCCCGCCCAGTGCTGCTGCTGCTGATTCTGCTGCAGCTCCTTGGTGTGTGTGCACACCCCCGCACAGCACTAATGGGCCCTCAGTGGGAATTACTGCTGTTCCACAGTAACCGGCGGAGTGGCGGCGTCAAGCGCAGCGGCATCTCGTCTCGTCTCGTCGGGACTCGATTTGACTCCTGGCTGCCCTCGGCCCTCTGGGCCAACCAAACAAATCACTTGAGTTTAAGAGGCCACCGTGGCCCCTGCCGCCCGCTGCCTGCTCCTGTCTCCTCTGCCCACTCGTCCTCCTCCTCCTCCTCCTCCTCCTCCTCTCCACTCCTCTCCTCGTCCACATCACTGCTCGCTCAATAGTTCACACTCTTTCTGTCAATTTATCTATCGTTCTCTCTATCTCCAGCTCCATCACTTCTCTCCATCCTTCACACTCACAGACACACACATAGTGGATACTGAAGGGGGTGGGTAGTTGGTTGGATGGGTGGGTGGATGGGTGGAGGTCCCATGGTGGCACACAAGCTAGAACTGACACTCCATCCTGGGAGGAAGTGCATAAGGACTGGTGAAAGCTTTGGCTAACTGGTGTGCTGTTTTAGTCTCGTTGCATGTATCCCCCACACACCCATAGTCCGTCACACACACACACACACACACACACACACACACACACACACACACACACACACACACACACACACACACCAGGGTGCGAGTTAGGGGGGAGCAGGGGGAGCCATGGCTCCCCTAGTGGCCACCTGAGCTCCCCTGGAAACATGTTTTGTGAAATTTTGGGGGAGCTCTAAAATATTAATGATTGCCAAATAAATTATATTTTGACCATGTTTTTCCCTCAAAGGTGTAAAATCAGATAAATAAATGTATTTTGAGTTTATGATTCATGAAAAAAGTTCCTGCTTTCGCGCTTGAAACGTGGGGACGCTGCCCGCAGCTCCACCCACTACCCACTCACACAAGCTCGTTCACACTGCACTGTAGTCGAATGTCTAAAAGTCGCTTCTGTATTAGGTAATACCTGTTTTTACTTACATTTTGCTGTGTTGTAGGCCTATGGATTGCTGTGATGTGATAGGCCTACTTATGATAATGGCTCTGTGCATCGTTGTGTTGTGTATGGCGTTGCGTCTCTCCAGGCAGGGAGAGGGTTGTGTTGTGTCCTGTATTGTAAAGGCTTTGCCATAATTTGTTCATGGTTGCAGCCGCTGGCTGCTCTTATTTCGTGTGTTTGGCTCTGTGTACAGGATATCCCATGTGGTTGTGAAACAATGTAAGTTGTTGAGTAGCCTAATTAAGTTGATTCAATTAAACAGTCAGAAGACACATTATTGGTGGTCCGTGGATTATTTACTATCAAGTTCACTGAAGTTTGCGTAGCCCATTCGGGAAATCTGTTGACGTGATCCATCAGGGTGTTTCGTCTAAATATGGCTATATAGCTGTTAGACCTATCGCACCCGTGTGCAACGAATTTTCTCTTTATAATAGGCCTATGCCTATGCTGTTGCAGGATCGGCATTTAAACTTTGCCCCCCCCCCCCCCCCCCCCCCCCCCCCAAAAAAAAAAAAACCCGCCCCGCCCCCCGGCTCCCCCGGAGACCGTGGTATAACTCGCACACTGACACACACACACACACACACACACACACACACACATACACACACACACACACACACATAAACATACACATAAACAAACACACAGAATATTATACACAAACAAACACACACACACACACACACACACACACACACACACACACATACACTTAAATATACACATAAACAAACAAACAAACAAGCAAACAAGCACACACATACACACACACACAAACACAGGGAGAGTTATACTCACAAGACACACTCACGGAGGGTACAAATTCCCTCTGAAAAGATGCAGAGGACACACACAGATTCACAGATGTACGCTGGTCCAAGATCTCCTACGCTGTTACAGATGATCTGTATTCAGGGAGAGCACGATACTTAGGATTGGTCTCTTGCTCCGGAGCACATTTCAAACAGCCTGCATCATCATTTAGTGCGTGTTTACTTCAAGGATTACACATCTTTAATTCAACTGCACTTGGCAAGGGTGCGCTGAGGAGCATGTTATTTTTGCTCTCTGATGTTCTGCCTGCTGTATGCTTTCATTTTGTTATGGAAGTTGAAGTTCGCATGCGCTCTCTTTGCACAGATAAAGCAAAACGGTGCTAAAGAGAAAGAGAGACAAACAAACTAGCGCTCAACGGTACGATGATGACATGGATGGATATCTAGAATTTAATCTAGAATTTAAGCACAAAACAATGTGAGTGAGTCATTCTGAATGCTCAAATTCCCCTTTAAGTGATTCACAAGCCTCGGAGGAAAGTGTGTGTATATGCTTACAGTGTGCATGTCCCAGGGACCGGTGAGGTCAAGACCTTTTGACCTCTTCGACAGTGGAGGGAGGAGGTCACCAAAGGGCCGCTCTCTGGGATTCATCTACAGTAACACCATATCTGTTTCTCTATCATGGAGATGGACACCATATCTGTTTCTCTATCATGGAG
>NC_085003.1:30748720-30751220 GCF_963854185.1 Sardina pilchardus
TCAGTTAAATAGCTAAATGTAAATGTGTAAAAGAAAGCATTAACATCCTTAGTGTGTGTGTGTTTGAGAGTATGTGTGAGTGTGTGTGTGTGTACATGTATGTCTGTGTGTGTGTGTGTGTGTGTGTGTGTGTGTGTGTGTGTGTGTGTGTGTGTGTGTGTGTGTGTGTGTGTGTGTGTGTGTGTGTGTGTATACTGTATGTGTGTCTATCTAAATGCAGAGATATAAAGTAGAAATGCTGGTCTAAAGTAATTCAGTACAGTATGAACTTGTGAGTATCTATTCTTTAATTGAGTTTTCATTCAGCGTGTTTGCAAGTGTGTACCCGTAGGTGTTTATATTTCTGAGTGCAGTCTCTTCTGGACACCTCATCCCCAGTATCGCGGGTCAGGCCGGGGTCAGGGCTTGTCCACGGGCGTCTCCACCTGGCCTTTAGTCGTGGCGACAGAACGCCGGCGGGGCGCTGGAGTAGGAGGAAAAGGCCGGTCTCTCCACGGCCGGAAAGGTCAAGGCCGAATAAACAGGAGCAACCCTCCTCTGCCATGCACCTCTGCCCCCCCCCCCCCCCCCCCCGCGGTGAAGATTGGCGTGGGGCCAGGGCCAATGAGGGGCTACGGAACCAGGTTAGCGTAAAAGAGAACTGTTACTCCATCCGCCCACTTCCAGCGCACTTGTTCTGTGTATGCCAAAGCGAGAGATGCACAAATACATGTGGGACTGTATGGAGAATAATATGCACATTTGTAAGGCTAGAGAACTAAAGTCAGGTGATGACAAATGATGATGGATGATCCCACTACTTTCTCTGTGTGTGTGTGTGTGTGTGTGTGTGTGTGTGTGTGTGTGTGTGTGTAGGGGGGGGGGGGGGTACTTGACTGGATTGGTGTGTGTGTGTGTGTGTGTGTGTGTGTGTGTGTGTGTGTGTGTGTGTGTGTGTGTGTGTGTGTGCATCTGCGTGTGTGTGGCGATGTCTGTGTGTACAATAGAAAATTCACAAACACAGAAAGAAAGAGAGATTTGGGCCGTAGGGGGTTCAAATACAATCGGCGTTCCAGGCAGCTGAGACTCCCACAGCCTAGCCTGCCTGAGGGGAAGCACATCAGATAAATACAAGGCTGCAACTGTGTGTCTGTGTCTGTGAGTGTGAGCGTGCGTGTGTGTGTCTCTCTGTATCTGAGAGTGTGTGAGCCAGTGGGTCTTCTCGCGTGTGCTTGTTGTTGCTGCTACTGCTGCTGATGATATTTGCGGGGGTTGGCGATCTGTTGACTCAAGCCTCCGATGGAGAATGCCAAGCCATGATAAGTGCCAGGCTTGATAAGTCAACTGTTTGAGGTGGTTTTATTCAATTAGACAAGAAATGAGGCTAGGCGAGCGCAACGGAGAGATTTTCCCCCCACACAACTTGGACAGGAGACAGAGACAAAGACATTGGGATTTCAACAGCAAAGCTATCAGCAGCTTTTGGCTAGGTTGGATAGAGCACGGCGGATGGTATTTGAATGTCTCTGCGGCAGTTCGGCGTAGCCAATCTGTAACAGAGATCAGCAATGAGAGGTGTGTTCACTTGCGTTCCAAACACAGACAAGTAAGACAAAATTGAGACCAAACTCACTGGCAGGTGTCGTGTTGACTCTGTGTGTAGTGCATCTGTGGCTGTGTGTGTGTGTGTGTGTGTGTGTGTGTGTGTGTGTGTGTGTGTGTATGGGTGTGTGTGTATGGGTGTGTGTGTAGGGTGGGGTTGGGGGGGTTCTGAAAGAGAGCATGTCGGAGGTGGGTGATGTGCATGCAAATGTGTGTGTCTGTGTGTGCATAATTTTGTGTGTGTTTGCATGAGAGAGAGAGAGAGAGAGAGAGAGAGAGAGAGAGAGAGAGAGAGAGAGAATTTGATTTTTTGTGCCATCATATGCCAGGGACTATTGAAAGCATGTTTAATCAGAGGACCATTAACAAAAGCATATGAATACATTCACCACCTCGGCTCCATGCCTCTCTCTCTCTCTCTCTCTCTCTCTCTCTCTCTCTCCATCTCCCCTTCACTGGGATTAATGCCAGACAGCTTCACCAGCCTCATGCCTCTGTTCCATGTCCATAGAATACATTACCTATCTGTTTAAAAATCCCAGCACTTCCACCGGCAGTCAGCTAGCACAGAGCACAGAGACCGCGCAGGCTGATGGGCTAACAACACATGCTGATAGATATTGCACTTGTCAGGCCAGCAACACGGCATGACCGCGTTTACACCGGGGACTTGTGGAGAGGGAACACACACCACTGATCTCTAAAAGATATGTGTTATGCAAACGCTTCTCTCTCTGTCCCAGAGATGTGTCCCTTAGATCACAGAGAAGGCCAGGACGATCTAAACGTGGTCTGGCTGCTTGAGCTTGAGGGCCGTTAGCGTTTTTTTTACTTCTCCGGCATACACTGAACAGACATCGTGGGCTGGAGATGTGTGTGTGAGTGAGTGTGTGTGTGTGTGTGTGTGTGTGTGTGTGTG